>NC_056730.1:1040504197-1040649197 GCF_019279795.1 Protopterus annectens | reverse complement strand
TTGTGTGGTAGAATGTCCACTAATCCTCAGTGGTACAAGAAGCCACTACAGCAGGGTTGAAGAGACACATGTGGTTCAAGAGCAGCAGGTTGCAGACCCTTTTGTTAGGAAGATTGATGACTATATGTGTATTGCACTTATGAACCATGGGCTCTGTACAGACTGTGGTAGATGCCATTGTTCTCTGTCCTGTTCTATCCGATGTTACATGCTGCTCCAGTGTTAAGCTTATGTATCATATGTGCCTGTGGCTGCGTTGACATTGGATGTGGGTATGCATTTTCTCACAGGTGTCCACTATGCTGTGCTGTGACCTGCGTGTCGAGCCTGCTATAATCGCAGGAGTATGTACATTCCCCCAGACAATATGTATTCCAATGTTGTGGAAGTCTGCCTGTGGTTTGGCCAGTGCTTTGTGATGTGCCTAGCAGCCTACTGTAATTACTCAGTGTGCTGTTATGTCCAGTTACTTGCAAGACATAGTGCAGCCAGGCCAGTATAACTGGAGTGTATTTCTTACAAGGTAATGGTATGTTGTACAGATGTATGTCACTATCTACTGGGTAGTATGTGGCCATGTGTATTCAGCACCACCAGGTATTATGTGTCAGGACAGACTGGCGTGTATACAAGCATACACTGTGTGGACATAGGTACTCCAGTATTGTCGTGATATACTAATGTACATGGCTAGTAACATCCACATTGGAAGGGATGGTCCACATGTCTCGCATGAAGGGGACATGTGTACACTCTGGACTGACCACAGAGTGCCAGACTGTCCACATATATTGGTCATATTCCTGCTGCAGTCCACAGGATCATTACTGTGTTAGCAGTGGTACTGTACTATGATGCCTTCAGGATGTCTGTCCATAGTCAATGATGCGCATGTCTACAGCAGATGTGACCAACCACACCCAACATGTCTGTTAAGATACCCTATGACAGCAGCAACAGTCTACATGTATACCTGCAATTCATTAATGACATCCCCTTGCATTAAGGGGTTGGGACTATTGGTGCTGAGGTAAGACTCACCTCCATGTTCTGGACATATGGTAAACATATATGTGTACACATATATCCACATATCTATATACGGGTCTACTTCACAAGATCGACTGACCATTTGATCGACATTCATTTGGTCACCAGCTCATTTGATCGACAACCAGTATTCAAGGCAAAAACTTGGGATTTGCCCCCCTCTCCAATGTTGTGCGAACCTGGAGTTGGTATATATAGTTAGGCGGGGTGTAGTTTTGTTGTATTTTCATGTTTCAAACAGAAATAGGTGGGGGGCTTCATCCCTCACACCCCCCCAAATGTGGGGGGCTCTGCCCCCCACACCACCCTAACTATATATACCAACTCCAGGGTCGCACAACATTGGGAAGGGGGGCAAATCCCTGTTAAGTACCTTGAATACTGGTTGTTGATCAAATGAGCTGTCGACCAAATGAATGTCGATCAAATGGTCTGTCGATCTTATGAAGTAGACCCATATAGATATATGTATATATATATATATATATATATATATATATATATAGATAGATATACATATATACATATCCACATACATATATGGATATATACATATATGGATATATATATATATATATATATATATATATATATATATATATATATATATGCAAATGAATACTCACACATATACATATAAAAAGCAATGCCTCCAACAAGTGGCTAAGCTTCTGATGTCATTCAAAGGGGATCCAGTATCTGTCTGCCTGGGCTGACATGATTGAAAAACCATGATGATTTGTCAGAGATGGTCTGCACCTGTTGCCCCTGGGATTCAGGTTACTGGCTTCAGCTCTTGGCACCCCCATAGTGCCTTATGTAGGCAAAGTTCAATGGACAAATCCACCACCATAACAGATACAAGCATGCAAAACTGAAGGTAAGGCTACTCAATGCTAGACATCTAAACCTAAAAAGGCACTCTCTTGAGGCACACCTACAAATGGGGCACATTGATATCTGTGCAGTAAATGGGACCTGGTTCAATGGTCTAGAGAGCACACCTGTAATACCAGGCTATGTGGCACACCTCATCATTGAGGGCTTTTAATCCAAAGGACAGGGGGAAATTGTCCCACTGTACTCATCCCTTATTACATATATCTCAAATATATATATATATATCTATATATATATATATATATATATATATATATATCTATATATATATATATATATATATATATATATCTATATATATATATATATATATATATATGTACCTGAATATATATTTTTCAATGTATAGATGTGTGTGCATATGTGCAACATTGCAATGTGTACTCCTTCCACATTGTACATTCCCTACAGTAGAATGACATGTCTGCTTGATATATTACAGATATTGCCCTGACAGTTTACAGGTGATTTGGCTTACTGTTAAAACACTGTAGCTGTGTTGTGGAGGGTGCTGGAGTTAGGAATTGCTTGTGTTGGATATTGGATTGCACAGCATATCTGTTAGGGCTGTGGAGGGGGGTCAACATAGCAGTAATTACCAGGTATCTCTCTTTTGTGCCCCCACCCCCCATTAACAGTGCATACGGACTGTTCTGTTGTAGTGAGTGGTTCAGGATGTTGTTCCCATGTGAACATGCTATTCACATTTCTATCTGTATATATATATATATATATATATATATATATATATATATACACACACACACACACACACACACACACACACACACACACACACACACACACACACATATATATATATATATATCTACATAATTATATATGTAAACACCTTATATATATATATATATATATATATATATATATATATATATATATATATATATATACACACATATGAACATATCTATCTATCTATATACATTTGATGTTATATGATTATTTGTGAGTCATTCATATATATACATATAGCTGTCTATCTGTCTACAATTACAGATATATTTGTTCATATATCCATGCATGTTTGGCTCATAATTTTGGCCTGTACCGCATTCTCTTGCCAATTGACATGGATGATCTCAGGATTGAAGTCAGTAACTACAGACGACACCTTTGTGTTTCAGACTTCAACTCCTTCAAACGATGTGTTTTAATAGATATAACTGTTTAACTAGCAATGTTTTAAGTGTATGAGAACAATAATTGACATATATTTCTATTTGTAGCCACATTTTGGCACACTTTGTCCAGAATTCTTGCATTAAGAAGTTGTGTGCTATGATATTACTACATTTCCTGTATTGTTGAATGATTGTGCTGGATGATATGTTTGTCATAACATCAGACTTAAGTATATCTGCCATGGCTTAGTGGTAAATTACTTTATTGATTGTTTGCAAGGTAATGGGTTCGAGCCTTGCAGAGGCTGTTTATTTTGTTGCTGGGCAAAACACAAGCTGTTGTGTACAGAGTGATTAAGGCACTTTAAAGCAGTTGTAAGTGGGTTTGCGTTGGTTTGCACAGAGGTAAGCACTGCTGACTTCCAGTTACAGTGTCTTACACTCAGTAAGCTTCTAAATTGCTTAATCTGTGTGGGCAGTCCTTACTCCCACACAAACAGGCTTAGACCCGTTTACAACTGCTTCAAAGTGCCTTAATCACTCTGTATCCAATGGGCTGTGTTCTGCCCAGCAACAAAATAAACAGCTCCTGCAAGGCTCAAATCCAGGACCTTGCACACCATACCACAAAGCCATGCCAAATACAAATAAATCCCATGTTTTCAGAAACATATCATGCAGTCCAGTCATGCAACAGTACAGAGAATGTAGACTAACATCTAGATGTATGTGTATGCAAATATATTAATATCTAAACAGATACTACATATCTATATATGTGTGTGTGTGTGTGTGTGTATATATATATTTTACAACACATATATATTTCTAAAACTATATACATATATATTAATATATATGAACATATATACATGCAAATGCCTACATCGAAACATATATGTGTCTACACCTATATGTCTACATATACACAGCAAGTTACATATTTGTATGCAGATATATATCTATGTAGGTATATATGGACATAGGTATATATATATATATATATATATATATATATATATATATACATATATAATATATATATATATATATTTATTTAGATATATATGTAAGCAGATATATATATATATATATATATATATATATATATATATATATATATATATAGATATATCTATATAGGTACATATGGCCATACATCTGTAGATAGCAATGGCAGATTAACAAAAACACATATGTCCACATCCACCGTTAATGGTTTTGAGAGGCCCCACACACTATACGTCTTGTACAAATAGGCATCCCCACCACAGCCAAACATGTCCGCCCTGCAATACACTACCAAGTGTTGCAGATCCCATAACCAGGACCTGACATGACATGGGCACAAGATGTTAACAGTACTTCATTCCACCTGTAAGATGTCAGGCTGGTATTGGCAACATATCATGCAGTACAGTCTGCGTCCCATACAAAATGTAAAATGTGGAAGCCATCAACATCCCCAGGCCCCAGGATACAGATACACAGACACAGATATGCAGATACATATATACATATACAGATATATATATATATATATATATATATATATATATATATATATATATAGCCACTGGGGATGCACAAGCCAGTGTTTTTTCTTTGTGCCGGTCCCAAGCCCGGATAAATGGGGAGGGTTGCATCAGGAAGGGCATCCAGCATAAAACTTCACCAAATCTTTTCATACAGTCACCAGTTAATATCGCCATACCGGATTGGTCAAGGCCCGGGTTAACAATGACCACCACCAGTACTATTAGCCAACAGGGTGCTGGCGGAAATTGGGCTACTGTTGGCCGAAGGAGGAGAAGAGTCGGAAGGCATGGCCGAAGGCAGGAAGAGAGGAGAAAGGCTAGGACTGTGGTAATTTGGGGTCAGAACTTTGAATATTGGCAGCGTGACTGGTATAGGGAGAGAGCTAGCTGATATGATGGACAGAAGGAAGGTTGGTATATTGTGTGTGCAAGAGACCAGATGGAAGGGGAGTAAGGCTAGGTGTATCGGAGGTGGGTTCAAATTGTTTTATCATGTTGTGGATGGGAGGAGAAATGGCGTAGGAGTTATTCTGAAGCAACAGTATGCGATGAGTGTTTTGGAGGTGAAAAGGGTGTCAGATAGAGTGATGTTTATGAAGCTGGAAATTGATGGTGTAATGATTAATGTTGTTAGTGCATATGCTCCACAAGTTGGGTGTGCAATGGATGACAAAGAAAAATTTTGGAGTGAATTGGATGAAGTGGTGATAACTGTACCCAAGGGTGAAAGACTGGTGATTGGAGCAGATTTAAATGGGCATGTTGGTGAAGGGAACAGTGGGGATGAGGACGTGATGGGTAGGTATGGTGTTAAACAAAGGAATGCAGAAGGTCAGATGGTATTGGATTTTGCGAAAAGGATGGAAATGGCTGCGGTGAATACGCATTTTAACAAGAGGGAGGAGCATAGGGTGGCATACAAGAGTGGAGGAAGATGCACATAGGTGGATTATATCTTATGTAGGAGGGGCAGTTTGAAGGAGATTGGAGACTGTAAAGTGGTGGCCGGAGAAAGTGTAGTTAGGCAGCATAGGATGGTGGTTTGTAGGATGATGTTGGTGATCAAGAAGAGGAGGAGGAGTGTGAGGGCAGCATCAAGGATCAAATGGTGGAAATTGAAAAAGGGTAATTGTGAGGTGGAGTTCAGGGATGAGTTAAGACAGGCACTGGGTGGCAGTGAAGAGTTACCAAATAGCTGGGTAACTACAGCAGAACTAGTAAGGGAGACTGCTAGAAAGGTGCTTGGTATCACATCGGGACAGAGGAAGCACGACAAGGAGACATGGTGGTGGTATGAGGAAGTACAGAAGAGTATACAGGCAAAGAGGTTGGCAAAGAAGAAGTGGGATTGTCAGAGAGATGACGAAAGTCGACAGGAGTATAAGGAGATGAGGTGCATGGCAAAGATAGAGGAGGTGAAGGCTAAGGATATGGCATATGAAGAGTTGTATGAAAGGTTGGACACTAAGGAGGGAGAAAAGGACCTGTACCGATTGGCTAGACAGAGGGACCGAGCTAGGAAAGATGTGAAACAGGTAAAGGTGATAAAGGATAATGAGGGAAACATACTCACAAGTGAGGAGAGTGTGTTGAGGAGATGAAAAGAGTACTTTGAGGTGTTGATGAATGAAGAGAATGAGAGGGAGAGAAGGTTGGATGATGTAGGGATAGTGAATCATGAAGTACAATGGCTTAGCAAGGAGGAAGTAAGGATAGCGATGAAGAGTATGAAGAATGGAAAGGCTGTTGGCCCAGATGACATACCTGTGGAAGCATGGAGGTGTTTAGGTGAAATGGCAGTGGAGCTTTTAACCAGATTGTTTAATGCAATCTTGGAAAGTGAGAGGATGCCTGAGGAATGGAGAAAAAGTGTTTTGGTACCGATTTTTAAGAATAAGGGTGATGTGCAGAGCTGTAGTAACTACAGAGGGATTAAACTGATCAGTCACAGCATGGTGTTATGGGAAAGAGTAGTGGAAGCTAGGTTAAGAAGGGATGTGATGATTAGTGAACAGCAGTATGGTTTCATGCCGGGAAAGAGCACTACAGATGTGATGTTTGCTCTGAGAGTGTTGGTGGAGAAGTACAGAGAATGTCAGAAGGAGTTGCATTGTGTTTTTGTAGACTTGGAGAAAGCATATGACAAGGTGCCTAGAGAGGAGTTGTGGTATTGTATGAGGAAGTCAGGAGTGTCAGAGAAGTATGTAAGAGTGGTACAGGATATGTACGAGGGTAGTGTGACAGTGGTGAGGTCTGCGGTGGGAGTGACGGATGCGTTTAAGTTGGAGCTGGGGTTACATCAAGGATCAGCTCTGATCCCTTTCTTATTTGCAATGGTGATGGATAGGTTGACAGATGAGATCAGACAGGAGTCCCCATGGACTATGATGTTTGCAGATGACATTGTGATCTGTAGTGAGAGTAGAGAACAGGTGGAGGAGACCTGGATAGATGGAGATATGCTCTAGAGAGAAGAGGAATGAAGTTCAGCAGGACTAAGACAGAATATATGTGTGTGAATGAGAGGGAGGATAGAGGAATGGTGAGGATGCAAGGAGTAGAGGTGGTGAAGGTGGATGAATTTAAATACTTGGGGTCAGTAGTTCAGAGTAACAGTGAGTGTGGAAGAGAAGTGAAGAAGAGAGTACAGGCAGGATGGAGTGGGTGTAGAAGAGTGTCAAGAGTGATTTGTGACAGACGAGTACCTGTAAGAGTGAAAGGGAAGGTCTACAAGAGGATAGTGAGACCAGCTATGTTATATGGGTTGGAGACAGTGGCGCTGACAAAAAGGCAGGAGTTTGAGCTGGATGTGGCAGAGTTAAAGATGTTAAGATTTGCACTGGGTGTGTTGAGGGTGGACAAGATTAGGAATAAGTATATTAGAGGGTCAGCCCAGGTTGGAAGGTTTGGAGACTAAGGCAGAGAGGCAAGATTACGTTGGTTTAGACATGTGCTGAGAAGGGATGCAGAGTATATTGGGAAAAAGATGCTAAGGATGAAGCTACCAGGTAACAGGAAAAGAGGAAGGCCTAAGATAAGGTTTATGGATGTGGTGAGAGAGGACATGCAGGTGGTTGGTGTGACAGAGCAAGATGCAGAAGACAGGAAGAAATGGAAAAAGGTGATCCGCTGTGGTGACCCCTAATGGGAACAGCCGAAAGAAGATGATGATATATAGATATACATGTGACTACACATACGCATGCAGATATATGTACAAAAAGATACATATGTAGAAGGTGCACACAATATGGTACAGCCACTATGCCTACAGTTAAGACTGGAACAGTTGGACACTGTATGGGCCGCCCATACAAATGACAGTCGCTGCCTGCAACATTTGCCCACAGAGAGATCATAGGGAAAATACCACACACAGGTATGCAGAAATGGAATGCCTTTAATTGTGTACTATTACAGTTCTATATGCCATGCCATGACACTGACATCCATATAAACAGAGTAATGCAACTGTGAAAAAGTTATACTAATACAGTAGTCTGAAAAGGTTCACAACCTTTGCAAATTGTGCAATAGTGAGGACAGACTGGACCACACGATACCAAGCAATCAACAGTATGTAATACAGGTATATAGTTCAGCAGCCTCTATCTACATTCTGTACAAAATCACTAGGTGGTAAAGACGTCATGTGACCAAATGGGTCGTAACTGTTACATAACAAGGCATAACTGACACCATCACATGCACACTGACAAACAGAACAGTCTGTATGGCAGGAGGCAGAAGGCTTGCATTAACCCAGTTTATGTAAGTAATGTAAATATAGGTGAAGTATACGGTATTGTACATCCAGATACCTTAAGGCAGCTCACCCTTGATACCCCCACATTTTGTAACAGCCTAGATCATTTATGGTGCTCCCCCCAACTCAATAATACAGGGCCATATACCACTGTTACATACACTGGCCTCTTGAGTGCATAAGAGCACACATGTATTGTGTAGGTGATGCCCACACATAGAGGGCCACAACCCCACCGTATGTGTCGGATACAACAGCAGTGGACTGATGGCAGCACTGAATGTTGTAATTTCACTAATATAGGCTTTAGTGTGACAGCAACATTCAAACCAGGCATCTTGTCAGCTGAAAGTCTTAAAATCCATTCAAATTCTTTTAAATCTAATAAATTGTTAATGTCACCCCCCCTCATGGATACACACACTCTATCAATAATGCGAAATCTAAACTTGTGTTGATTGACACATAAGGATATATGCCTATATAAGGCATTCCTATCATTCCCTCTCCGTATCTCAGACTTATGCTCAATGATACGGTCTTTTAATCTTCTCGTAGTCTTACCTACGTAAAAACATTGGCAAGACGTGCATGTAGCTAAATATATCACATTAGTTGAAATGCATGTTGCCATGAGATTAAACTTGTATATAATCCCACTTACCGGATGCTTAAAGTCTAAGCTATTTTCTTTATCTATTATATCAGGGCAACAACTACAGTTGAGACATTTTAAAGTTCCATATGTATTAATATTATTCACTTCAGTTGAATTTTTAAAATCCTTGTAATCAAGCTTACATTTAAAATTTGCCATGTTTTTATAAGAAAAAAGTGGTCTGTCACCAATAATGGATTTAATTTCACTGGATGCCAATAAAACAACCCAATTTTTCTTTATAATGTTCCTTACAAACCTAGTCATACAACTAAAAGTAGTAACATATCTTAGGGTATCACAATTTCCATGTGCTACAATATTTTCATTCTGGTGTTCATCCATAAGAAATAAAGGTTTTAAACCTAAATGCCTATTATTTATAGTATCCATTTTAGCTGTTTCTAATACGCTGTCTGGATAACCACTATTTCTAAATTCATTAATGGTTTCATCCAGCTGCGACATGAAGAGACTATCATTCGTGTTAAGTCTACATATTCTATTGAATTGTGATTTAACTATACCATTAAAACCATGTGATGCATGCATGCTGGTATAGTGAACATACCTGCATGCATTTACCACTTTTTTATGTACTGTAGTATACATTACGCTGTCCTGTATCCCTATTTTTTAACATCCAGTTGTCAAGTCTGGGATTAGAATTCCTACCTAACTAATTTATCACACTACAGCAGTATGCAGTTATGGGATGTGCCACATAGATTAGTGGGCTACAATTCTCCCAAAGGTGTATTTCACACTGGATGACCTCAGCAGGCTTGTCATAGTAGGGCTATGGGGAGGGCAATGTGTGCATGGGCCATAACCCATTCATCTAGGGGTGACATGCCACATGCGGGCACACACTGGGTCATATGTCACAGGTACGTGTATACAGCTGCTAGATGAGTACTTCCTTGTACAGTCATGTTGCACAGCTGGCACATGCACCACATAGTCTAATGCTGACAGATACTGGTGGCTAGTATCTGCAGTGAGTGACATCTGCACCTCATGTGTTTGGGGCCTTTGGCTGTGTGCTGTGTGGGACAGGCCTGGATGGCTCCTTGTCACAGTCACCCTTTTCCACACATCTATGTACATCTACCTTTGGCTTATTATAGTGTGTTGTCCTGACATATATGTCTGTATTTCTATCTACTGTGTGTTCAAGGCATGAGTGGTGCATACTGATGAGTGTCTGCACTAACAACTGCAACTTCCAGATATTTCTAGTCCACTGGAGTTTGGAGTCATGGCCTTCATGTGTTTAAGTGTGTGAGCATGCCCAGTATGACCTTTTACTATGTTGTTGACTGACATTGCCTTCACTTCTCCAAGTGTGTGAGCATGCCCAGTATGGCTATCTGTATTGAATTTGTGGATCATGTCCAGGTAGTTTGTGCTGCAGTGCTGACCTTTGTGTTGTACACCAACAGGTAGCATGCTGTCTCTGCAGGGTATCCATCGATCATTTGGCTTTGACTGCTGCTACATTTCTGCATACCAGGGGGGAACACCTGACTGTTTCTACATTTCTATACAGGAGTGGGGGGGCACACTTGACTGTTATTACATTACTATGTTTCAACTAACATATTCTGATTACCAGTCACACACTACTCCTATATATACTGACCCAAATCACACTGTATTTAGAATCCTGAGGTTTTAAGGGACATGTCTCAGTCTGCCCCTACAAACATGCACAGCTGTAAGGCCACCAGCAACTGTAGCAGCATGCACAGTCAGATAGAAAAGGATTTATGACACTCACGTTTGCCCCTCTCCCTACTCAGGCCAACAAACATTTATATACTACACTGTTACACAGTCTTGAAAGTCTGTTAACAATGGCCAGACATACAGAACTCTCAACTGTACAGATATCCACAGAATGTCCAGGTTTTGTCCTCATATTTATGACCTCTTCCTAATAACATTTCTGAGATTCTGCTAAATTACTGGGATGATATCAGGAATTAAGCCACTAAATAATGATATACCATACCTCTCAATCTCTTAGTGCAAGAAATCTGAACAAAGCCTTACATAATTGGGGGACAGAGGCCCAAAACTAGGGACATATTTTAAATATTAGTGTTATAAACTTAAAAAGTTGCTGGAGTGACAGGGTTTGTTTTAACATACATTTTCTGAATGATATGAAGTCTGAAACACAAATGGATGTCATTATTTAGTGACTTCAATCCTCAAACCATCCTAGTGATTTGGCAAAACAAAAATTTGTATGAGGAACTGACCAAAAATAAGAGCCAAACTTCTGGACATTCTGCGAAAATCTTGACAGTTGAGAGGTATGTCATATACATATCAGTTTCAGACTTCAAATCACACAGAAAATGCATGTCCAAACAAACACTGTTACTCTAGCAAGTTTCTAAATGTATAACAGCAATACTTATAATCTGTCTCTAATTTTGGAACTTTGTCCCCCATTTTGTTGGGGTTTCTCCACATTTCTTGTGCCAAGAGTTTGACAGGTATGCAGACATAGCATGCAAAACTGTGGACATAGAACATCAATCCAAGCAGTGGACAGTATTTCCACCTACCTTCTGTGATGCTGTAGCTCCCATACCTCCATAATGTCCTCCTCACAGGCAAGAAAAAGGGGCAAGGCCCACATGAAGGACTTCATTGCAGCACTGTGTTGCCATACCATTGGCTAATGGAAAGACAATACAGCTGTTCTGGACGCAATTAGCAAGTGGGAGACACCAATTTGGTGCACAGGCCATCACCTGCTCATGAGCATTACCTACAAAAGGCAAGCTGCTGCCTATGCAAAACAGGTCTGAACCTTTTACTGGACAGACAGACTGTGAATATGGAAACCAACACTTGTGGATTTCTCTGAGAAAACACTGCAGCACCATATCAGGAATGTCAAACAATTAAGCATGTAATGGAATACAGATGGGTGGATGCAATCATGGGAAATAGGAGGTTAAAGAATAGGTCTCAAAAAGACTTTCTGGAATGACATGGTACTGTCCAGCACCTACAGCTATCCATGATGGCTCTGTATGCAGTGACATAGATCACACCTCTGGCCCCTGAATCACCTCAGCAATGGTCAGCTCATATATGACTACTACTGGAGTGTCTGTTGTACAATACTGACTGTGACTCTGCCAGGCCAGCTACCTGGGATGTTGTAGATATTTATATGTCACTTGCGAATATTACTATGATACATATGCTTGTCTTATAAATTTAAGAGACCTATACAGGTTATGTGCATAGTAAACAACTGGTGCAGAAGTGTGTGTTGAACTGTATGTTATGTACGGAGCTCATACCTTGCAACTGTCCAGAGTTTTGCAGACTGACCACGTTTGCTTCATATTTGTAGTCATTTTCACATACAGTTGTGTTTTGTCTGGCAAATCACTGGCAAATCATTAAAGACTGAAGTCATAACATAATAGCATACATTTGAATATCAGTTGTCCTATCCTTCAGAGTATTCATGTGAATGCAAAACATGCTTTGTTATCAACTGTCTACATGTGGTACAGTAATATTTATAAAGTGTCACTATTTTTGATCCTTTGTCTACCATTTTTTTGTGACTTTGTCCAGATGTCTTGCTCTAACAGGTTGAGTGGTATGACGGAGCTGAAAGAGTGTAAACACCCCCTCCCCGGATTTACTAAACTTCCATGCAGGATTAGTTTAGTCCTGCTCAGAAGTGCCCATTTAGGAGGAGGATGGCAGCCCGCCATGCATAGCAATGAAGGTGCACTGGCTGAGCTTCTAGGCTTATTCGGAGCATGTACGAGTGCAGGGGACATGTCTGAGAGCAGAGATCTCAGAATAAACACACCATTGCAATGTTGAACAGCAAAAGCTGTTAAGAAATGAGTAAGATCGCTCACAGGAGTCCCCATATCCCCACCAACAGGCCCCCCATGTGTACAACAGCAACAGGACATATAACATAAAAGAAGAAACCTATCTATAGCTTTAAAACACCGATCAAAGCTAACCGTAGATGTGCGGATGTGCCCATTGCTTAGCTATGGTTAATGTAGGTGAAATTGCAAATGGAGGATAAAAAGCAGGATATGTACAAAGGAAGCAGTACAGCGATATTGTAGTGGACAGAGCATTTGCCTCACAAGCAGTCAATCCCGGTTCAAGTCCCACAGCAGTATATTTCATTCCAATGTCAAAGCACTGTTATGATCAATATATTTAGTTGTATAACCTAATAAATAACATATATGTGTGAACTGGAGTAGTAAGCAGTGTAATGAATGATAACCCCATACACTTGCCAAATCCAGCACCTGTGACTGTCGAAAAAAGAGCAGTAATAAGGATAAATAAGCACGACTAAGCAGGTGCAATTCTGTTTGCAAAATGGGAATCAGTGCATACACAGAGTAAGCAATAGTGAGGCTAACCATGTGTAAGCAGATGCCATCGGAAGTTAGCAGTGCTTACCGTTGCACAAACCCGCTGACAACTGCGTAAAAGTGCTTCAACCACTCTGTATCCAATGGGCCCCATTCTGGTCAGCAACAAACTAAACAGTACCTACAAGGCTCGAAGCCAGGAGACTGCATACCATAGGCAATGTAATTAACCACTAAGCCAACACAGATATACATAACCCTGATGTTTCCACAAACATAGCATCCAACAATACCAGTCAACATTACAGGACATGTAGCTAAATATGTAGATGCATTTGTGTGTGTGTAAATATATCTACGACTAAATAGATATATACCTCACCCTCTCTGTATTACATATGTATGCATATATAGACATACATATATATAAATATCCCCATGTAGATATATACATACGCATATATCCATACATCCACATTGTTAGATATATAAACAGTAATATATCTGTATATATATGTGTGTATCTATATATATATATATATATATATATATATATATATATATATACATACACACATACACACATACACACATATGTGTGTGTGTGTGTGTGTGTGTGTGTGTGTGTGTGTGTGTGTGTGTGTGTGTGTATATACACAGATATATATCTATGATATGATACAGCACAAAAGAATGACATATATGATCACGGGTACTGCCAATGGGGGTGAGGGGCACAATCAACATATGTGTAACAAGTACCATTACCCCCCTCCCAGCCAAACAGGTGAAACATACAAACACACAAAGTAAACAAACCACTGCTCTCCAAACCACAAGCAGGACACAACTAGTGAGGGAAACACTGTGGACCCGCTAAGTCTAATCTTGAAATGAAGACAGGAATGTCCCTTGCGGGACAACATTCTTGGGTATTTGGATTCCTGTCAGTATACTGACTCAAGGCAGGGTGTGTATGTACTCGGACTACAAGGTTGGGAAAGCCTGAGGACCCATGGGTCGAGACAACATACGAGATGGGTCCCGAGAAGTGGAGAGTGGGCAGTGTGCAGTTTTATGGTTCGACCCGACCTGCACCCAGAGAAAGGATGAGTGCTACAGAGGAGGAGAGGGGGGACTATGGGTATGAAATTATGGGTCGAGGTGTGCAGGTGTTGGCTGGAGCGGTTCTAAGACTGCCTTGTGGATGTAAGCAATAGTGTGAATTTGGCTGAGCAGTCACCTAATGAGCAGGCATTCCTGGTATGAGTCCCACTGCAGCACAGTCTATTTTACATGGCAAAGCATGGTATAACCAGATTTGTTGTTGCCAAACCCACTAGATAACACCAAAGAACACATGGTCACAGCACCCCACTGTAGGCATGTAAGCCATTCTAATTGGCATCACAACTTATTATTGTTGTCCTCACCCCCACCCAGGGGTGTGAGTGTCCAAACATAACTCCAAATTCAGTGTATATGCACAGCTGTTGCTGTAGAAGAAATGGCCAGCTGTGGACCTTCCCTTCAGCCTTCCTGCATATCCCTGGCTATTTCCCCTACTATCTTTCCCTCTTTGTGCCCCTTTAACACCACTTACCTATCAAACCCTTTTTCATTTCTATTAAAGTTTAAAGTAACAATTAGGTGACACCCTCTTCCCCAACTATATTGGCCGAATCTGGAACACCCAACCTACATCTATTACCTCAGCTGTCTCAAAGGATACATGCAAATAACACTTGAAGGAACACATCAAGCACACTTGGATCAGCAGATGCTCACCACCTGGCTAACCCTCCCCCCCACCTTACACTCTATACCCCTAGATCAACTACTGAAACTGACACCTCTTGTCCTGCCTCGCATACATATCCCAACATCCTTTAAACCTTCCCTATTGCTCCCCTACCAATTATTCCCACAGCTTACTATACAGTTACAATGTCTCCCCCTCTACCTACCTACCTACTTCATCACTTTTCTCTTCCACTCTACCACACAGGTATGGCATAACTAAACCTAACCCGAATACCTGAGTGTATCCTCTCCAGAACTGTTAAACTGGAATCTAACTTCACCTTAAACTGACCTTTGTCAGCAGTCAAACAGTCATACTTGACATGTAAACCTGACCTAAGCATGAATAATACCGACATGTTAACGTAAACTAAGCATGAAGAATATGTTACTTAGCTATGTTAAGTCTGTTACTCTCTATGAATGTGAACACCTCTGTATTACTTGTAATGAGTAGCTGGGTTTTACTGTGGAGCTCTACTGCCCGGGCCACCGCTGAAAATGGACAATCATCCAGTCGGATTTTCCCAGTCAACAAATGTAAAATAAGTACATAAGGTAGCGCACAGGTAAGTGGAACTAAGTGGGTTTAAGCCTGTTTGGGCAGCTGTAAGCAATGCCTACACTGGTTAAGCAATGTAGAAGCTAACTCAGTATAAGACGCCATAACCAGAGGTCAGCATTGCTGACCCTCACTCAAACCAGCACATACTCGCTTACAGTTGCTCAAAAGTGCCTTAGTTACTCTGTAGCCAACAGCTCTCATCATGCCCAGCAACAAAATAATCTGCACTCCCAGGGTGCAACCCCCGGTCCCTGCACACTATAGTCAAAGTGAGTTACCACTAAGCCATGGCAGATACACATACAGCTGCTGTAATCACAAACATATCATCCAGCACAGTCATTCAACAGTATAGGAAATGTATCTAAGTATGTAGATTAATAACAGCAACCATCTGTACATTAATCAATTACAGTATTTTGAGCAGTCTATGTGTATCATAAAAACAGTGCCTGTCCAATCATACTGTGAGAACAGTAGTCTTGCATAATACTTAAGATAATAATAAAAAACAGTGCACGTTGAGGGGGCATGTGGGCATGCTTCATGCACAGAATGTCCAACCTGGGACATTGGTTCTGCGGAACTGGGAGATGAGGCTGGCCAGGTGTGTGAGCAAACTGCTGCTTCTCAAACCCCTGGCAGGATACTACCAGTGGGAGAAACAGTGTAGACCAGCTAAGTTTAATCTTGAAACAACAACAGGTCCATCCCTGGTGGGACAAACCAAAAATTGTGAGTCACATCGATATTTGCACCAGTATCAGAGTACGACCATGGCAAGGCTCGTACTTATGTGGACTAAACGGATGAAGATCCTGCAGAAGCTTGGGTCGAGACAGTATACTGGATGAGTACTGAGATGTGCAGAGAGGGCAATGTGTGCAGGTGTGGTATGGCTGGGCTAGCAGCTGGAGAATGGATGGTTGCTGTGTACATGGAGCTCAGGGGGGGAGGAACCATGGGTATGACATTATGGTAGAAATATGCAAATGAAGCAGCACAGCAATAGTGTACTGGGCAGAGCATCCATCCAATAAACAGGCATTCCTGGTTCGAGTCCCACTGTAGCACAGTCTATTTTACATGGCAAAGCACGTTATAACCAATAGATTTGTTGCAAAACCCATAAAATAGCATATATATATATATATATATATATATATATATATATATATATATATATAAAAATGAAATGGAGTACCGCAGGAAATGTACATGTGAAGTATCAGTGCCAGACTGAATAAGGCACTAGTAAGCAGGTTTAAGCAAAAATAAGCAATAGTAAGCATATGTAAGCTCTAGTAAGTGGGCTTAAGGCCATTTGCACGGTGGTAAGCAATGCCTACACAAGCAACTCTGAAGCTAACACCTGGTAAGCAGATGTAACAGCAGGTTAGCAGTGCTGACCTCCACGCAAACCTGCTAACAACTGACTAAACATTCTTTAACCAGTATGTATCCAACAGCCCATGTTCTGCCCAGCAACAGAATAAATGGCCTCTGCTAAGCTCAAACACAGAACCCCACACACCATAGGCAAAGTGATTTACAACTAAGCCATTTCAGATATATACAACCCTGATATTTTCAAAACATATCAACCAGCCCAGTAATTCAACAGTACAGAGAATGTATTCCAACATGTAAATGTATTTGTATGAGTAAATATAGTAATATCTAAACAGATACAATATATCAATAGATGTAGATATCTACACACACACACACACACACACACACACACACATATATATATATATATATATATATATATAGAAATATATACATATATATATATATATATATATATATATATATATATATATATATATATATATAGCCACACATCTGTAGATGGGACACCCCAAAAATATACGCCATGGACGAATAGGCATACCCCCCACACAGCCAAACACATCCGTCCTGTAATACACTAAAGTGTTACAGATCACATAAGCAGGATTTGACATGACATGTGCACAGCATGTAAACAGTACTACAACCCACCTGTATGATGTCAGGCTGGTATTAGTAACATATCATGCAGTACAGTGTGGCTCCCATGGGAAATGTAAAATATGGTAACTCTCAACATCCCCAGGGTACATATACACAGACAAATATATGCAGATACAGATATACAGATATATATAGCTATATCTATATCTATATATATATATATATATATATATATATATATATATATATATATATATAGATATACATGTGACTACACAGACACACACAGAGACATGTACAGTAAGACACGTGTAGAAGGTGCACACAGTATGGAACAGCCAATATGCCTACAGTTAACACCTTAACAACTGAACACTGCATGGGCTACCCATACAAATGACAATTTTTGCCTGCAACATATGCCCACAGAGAGGTCATAGGATAAAACACCACACACAGGTTTGCAGAAATGGATAACCTTTATTTGTGTGCTATTACAGTTGTATGTGTCATGTAGTATAGCTGTTCAGACACTGACATCCATATAAACAGAGTAATGCAACTGTGAAACAGTTCTACTAATACAGTAGTCTGGAAAGGTTCACAACTGTTACTGTCCTGGACAAGCCCTAAATATTGTACAATAGTAATGACAGACTGGGCCACAGGATACCAAGCTATCAACAGTAAGTAATGCAGGTGTATGGCCCAGCAGCCTCTATCTACACTCCATACAAATTCACTGGGTGGTAAACATGTCAGTTGACCAAATGGTATGTAACTGTTACATAACAAGGTGTAACTGACACCATCACAAGCGCACTTTCAAACAGAACAGTCTGTATGGCAGAAGGCAGTAGGCCTGCATTAACCCAATTTATGTAAGTAGTGTAAATATAGGTGCAGTGTGCATCCAGATACCTTAAGGCAGCCCACCCCTGATACCCCTACATTTTGTAACAGCCTAGGGTATTTATGGTGCATCCCCCCCAGACTCATTAATACAGGCCCATACACCCCTGTTACATACACTTGCCTCTGAATTACATAAGGGCACACATGTATTGTGTAGGTGAAGCCCACACATATATGTCCTTAGCCCCACTGTATGTGTGGGGGATACAACAGCAGTGGACTGATGGCAGCAATGACAGTGTGATATACTCACAGCCCTCTACAGACCGACCCCTGACAGCATGTCATATGTGCAAAGCTTGGTATGTAGGTGGAGGATAGGGGCTGGAACACAGACCCATATGTGGACAACTGTTGCCATACACTAAGCAAGTCGCTGGTGTTACAGAATAGTCTGTAACATACCCTAAGCCAGGGAATTGAGGTTAGAAACATAAATGGATGTAGACATGTACTGATTTCACTCAACACACTCACTGTCAGTGAAATATCTGACACAGTACCTGTGTGGTGGACAGACAAAACATGATAGGCACACCTCTGGCCACCAAGAGGATAGGCCCACAGTTGAGAGCTATGCAGACACACTGCGTTATAAAGTAAACTAGTATGTACACACACACCCTGTAACACCAGTACTATACAAAGCATAACACAACTTTACTCACACTCTTTCTGCAGTTCTGGAACCTCCTACAAATATGTAGCTGGCCTAAGTGTGCCTGTTCTCCTGTAAGAGGTATTGCTACCTGCTGTCAGTAATACTGATGCCCACACACAAGAAGGATGTCCACACACAGTAAAGGTAAAGGGACCACACCCACAATGATGTGGGGATTTATAGTAGGTGGTTGCCATGACAGTGGTAATTGGAAGTACTACACAGCAAGCTGCATGCAGTTAGCAAGTAGAGGACACCGATTGGTGCAGAGGCCATCACCTGATCATGTGCATCACCTACTAAAGCCAGGCTGCAATCTATTCAAAGCAGCTCAATCCATTTACTGGAGAGAGAGGAAAAGGGAAAAAAAACACAGCTCTTAAGCTGACTTCACAAGCATTTAGCCAGCTGTCATTCAACAAGACATCATTCCCACAACAGGTATGTGAGGTATATATACATGTAATAGAATGTAATACCTGGTCCATCATAATGGGATAGATGATGTGGAATGATTTATACATGCCATCAGGTGCTGTTGTGATGATGTTCAAATGAACAACTGCTATGGACAATAGTGTCTGTCCCTGTGTGTAGTGGGCCATAGTCATTAACTGTGCATGTCAAAACTAACAGACAAGATGTAAGCCATCATAGTATGTGTTGTGTAATGGGAATTATGTATATTACATGACCAATAGCTGGTGGTGGAAGTAATGCCATTATGATGGACATGTGGGAGCCATGGCCCACCACTGGTAGGATACTCAGGATAGTCTGTAGTGTAGCATGCCTGAATGCCATAGGTGTGTAATAGGGTTACCTGCAATCAGCCCCTACATATATCCTCCTAATGTCAGGCCATGTCTATATGTGGCATCTGTCTGTGTTGTAACAAGGCAGAACAGTGCAGCTGTGCAGGAAGGTGTTGTGCGATTGTGGAGCTGATGTCTGAATGTACCCCACATATAGGTATGTGTACATATGTCACATGTATAATATTTAAAGATATATATGCATATCAGCATGTATGTCCAGAAATATACATATACCCATGTGTAGACATATATATGTGCACATATAAATATATAAATATATATATATATATATATATATATATATATATATATATATAGTCACATATATGTACACACATATAGATAAATACCGATATGCAAATGTCAACATCTGTACAAACACACACACAAACAGATTATGTATGGTAAGACATGTCCACTATATCCCTACCACAGCGATATGTGCTATGCGTGAGGCAGCAACACACATAGCAATACAGACAGATATCTACAGCTAGCAGTGTGTGCACCATGGATGAGTATGTCATGTGTTAGTCCCGTCCTAGCACCACAATGCCCCCGCCTGTGAAGTATGCAATGGGAATATGGGGAAGTATGGCAAATACACACATGGAGGTGGTCAGGATTGGAAGATATAGAAGTCTACAGGGGCGGTATGTGACACATGTGGTGGTTAAACACTGTGGATGGTGTGTGTGGTCTGTGATGTGGATGCCACATGGTACCCAATATGACCACAATGGGAACAAGGCTCCCACCAACTCCCACTCACAACAGCAGTCCACATCCTGAAGGTGCCTGGTCTCGTGGGTGAGCATGAAGAGCATGTTGGCCATGTGAATGTGTACTGGGTGCCTCAGATAAATGTAGCACTTCCCTTATCTGTCTGTGGAGCCTGGTATAGAACAGACCCAGTCCTGAGCTCATGGTACAGGGACATGTTGGTGTGTGGCCGAGGGGGGTGGGTCAACATCCCCTGGGTGGTTCCACCTGATGGTATGGCTGTAACAGTACACAAGGAGGCCCCGGGTTGGCACACACATGTGATGTCGCCAGGTATCCTAGTCAGATGGGTGTGGAGAGGTGGATCAGCTGGCCAATGGAACATATACATGTTAATGTGTCACTGTTATAGTACATATGTAGGTGGTAATAGTCTACACAATCCCAGTACATGTCCAACAGCATGCATAGAACCCCCCTATAACACAGACTCTCAGATGTGCAGCAATCTCCGAACAGCAATATCACTGGCATATATGTTACCATAATGGCCCTGACAATGGCATGCAAGTGAATAGTCTGTAACAGGCCTGCAATGTTAGTGTCCACACAGGGGACATGGCTACAATCACATAGCAGAAGGTATGGTACACTACACAAACTGTCCAAAACAGTAGTTAAGCTGTAGCCATACCTAATGAGTTGTGAGTATAGTCTATTGAAGCTGATATGGGGGGGTGGCTGACAAAGATGTGTATTATGAACTGTGGTAACCTTGCCATATGAGTCACTTAGGCCTGTTCCAATCCTCATGTTTTTCAAGCACGATGGCACACAGTCGCCTCCCAACATATGCTGCAGAGGAGAATGAAGTGATAATAAACCACCCTGGTACTGCAGTACCAGGTCCTGTTTGGCAGGACAGCACTGGAACAGCAGGAGTGAACCACCCTGTGGAACAATGTTGTCCACAGGGTCAATGATGGCCTGCATAACCGCAGTTATGAGCAGGTCCAGCATCATTGCAGCGACCTGCTTCACAATGCCTGTCAGCATGCTGCCGCAGTCTGGGGGGGCACCTTGCCAAGGGTGGCATGCCATCCATCTCCCTCTGACACGTATGGAGGAGCTCCTGGCCAGCCTCGTGACACCTGCCCATCCTGAACAACATCAACCACTGGACCCTTTGTGGAGGTGAGTGTCACCCACACAACAGCCGAGGAGCGTGCAGGTAAGGACACAGGGCACATCAGTAGACCACTGTTGTGTAAATATCCACGGTGGTACATGTAGATCATGCATATCTGATATGTGATACAAATAATGTGTTGCTGTATTGTAGTGATAATCAGATGTCCAGATGTGGTAGTATTGTGTGTATTTAAAGTAGATGTATGGTAGTACTGCACCCAGCCTGTATCAGTGCCACAGGTGTGGGCATTGACATTGCATCTTTCACCCACTTATGTAGGTCCCTCCAGGGTAACAGCAAGGCATCAGTCTGAAGCTGGTGAGTATGTCTTATGTAGATGCATGCCAACACACCGGATTTGTAATGGTGCTGTAATATTCCATGCACACATCTAACACCCCTACCCTGAATGCATGCTGTACATGTGCATGTATTGTTGCTGTGAAATGCATTGTCTCACAGGGACGGACATAATGGGGTATTGAAAGGGTATGTCACACACCTGCATGACAAATAACATCCTGTCATTGCGGAACGTGTCCATAAGGGGTAATATACTATTGGTAGATATGGCCTACAGTAGCGACATGTTCTGGACAACACTGATATACAGTGCAACACCAGTGTATATACTTGTAGGGCAATGCCACCTGTTGCTGAGATACACTATGGCATACAGCATTACACTACTCCACATTATCAGCTGGGTCTAGCCTGCAAAATGTGGTTTGCAGTGTATGGGACACTGCAAGCTGACACATAAGTGTAGGTGTTACCTGTCATACATCTGCATAAATTCTGAGGGGGGTCTCATCATGAAACACCAGTGCACTGCAGCAGGGATCCTAAGGATGGTCGGAATGGCTCTATCTGCATATAGTCAGGTCCAGGACTTGTAGCAGCCTTAACCCTACCCACACTGCAATAGTGATGACATTGTGTAAACACCAGGGGATGTGCACATGAGTGGATCTTGCAAACATGCAAAATAGGGGGACATATGTAGAGTAGGCTGAACATACACTGGCAATTGTGGAAGGCCCATGCTGGTATATGCCTGCCATGAGCAGTGACTGATGTAGTACACACAAAAGGTGTGATAAACTATCACGATAAGGGTGCGCACACACATCCCCACATGGTGTGTATGCATCACGGTCAGAAGCTGCACACCTACCACAATCTGTAGACACTGCATGTGAATGTACAAGACATATGTTACATACCAGGTGTGTGTGTACAGCTAAGATCGGCAGTGCTGTGGTCCCATGCCAGATCGCCAATGTGTGTATAAAAGCAATAACGGGTGTGTACACCACATAGACATGGTATGCTGTGATGGTTGTCAGTGTAAGCATTTCTGCAGTGGCCATACATGGTCTGTTGATGTTGACAGCTGTAAATCAGGCATCCTCAATTCAACAATGACAACAGTCCACTTATCATCCCAGGTATGTGTTGCTGAAACACATAGTGGCTGTGAGTGGTACAGCTGGCATAACTGACACGGTACTACACATTCCGCAATGGGTTGGACACCTGTGAGTTGTGGGGCCCAGTACATGGCATGGTGTAGAACAGGTGCACAGCAATGATGTGTACATGGGTGCAGAGGTATCCAGAAGAAGGGGCATCACCTAGTCACAGCACATGCATCATACACATGTATACTGCTGATAACATGGTGTGAGTATAGCTGAACTGCATGCTATTCTGTACCATATGTTCTGCATGTTGGCAGATGGGTAATTGGAGAACTGTGTGTACGATCATTGTGCATCCTCACCTGCATGTGTGTGCGTGTGCATCCTGGGGGTTAGTTAGTTTGTCTGCATGGTCACTCTGGCAAAGTGGTGGGAGGTAGATCCATGTATGATGCGTGTGTGTATGTGTGTGTTTGTGTGTGTGGCCACGTATGCACATGTGTGATTGTGGGGTGTTCATATGGCTGTACCCCCTTTGGGACCATGCAGTACATGGACATGGAGTGCCACGTTGCACACCAGGAATACCTGTCATGTACTCACAGGACAGCAAATAGTATAATATGGCCTGTAGCTTGAATCAGGAATCCAGAGGGAAGGTAGATCCCAGGTACACACTTAATATTGCTGTCAGTGGAGAGGTCACCTACAGCACATGTATGCAGCTCTACAGATGCATTGGGGAAGGAAGAGTCAACACCAGATAGTGTATCCACATATTACAGCTGACACTTGATGGGCCAATGGAGCAGCATATCCCGCATGTACTGAGCATTACATACACATGACACACCAGTGAGAGGTATTATGGCTACAGCATAATAACCCACAAATATAGGGGCCATGCACATCATTCCGGCCGTACAGAGGGTGAGTACCGAATGACAGCATTGGGGCCATGTTACTCCACTACACACAGGTCAGGCAGGTAATGTAGCAACAGGTCTTGTGTCGTGGCCACTTATGTGGGCATTTAGATTACTGTGATGATAATGAGAGGTAGCAATGTGTGTATGTTAACAAGTGTGATGCAGGATGGGGAAACACATGGACATATGCAGGAGGCTGTCTGTAAAGAAGTAAAGGCATGGACAGGTAGGTAGTATGGAGATGTGCACACACGTGTGTGCATGTGTGTGCGTGTGTGTGTGTGTGTGTGTGTGTGTGTGTGTGTGTGTGTGTGTGTGTGTGTGTGTGTGTGTGTGTGTGTGTGTGTGTGTGTGTGTGTGTGTGTGTATACTGTTAAGCAATGCTGTACAGGTTTTAAAGTGTGGTTATTGTTTTACCCCACAGGTGGCGAGGTGGGTCAGGGTCCCTACTGCACCCAATCTGAAGTAGGTGTCCATACAGACACCGATGATGATGATGATAATGATAATGGTGAGGCACAGGTGGGGTTGTCAGAGTCTGACACTCTGCATACATTTGACATCTTCCTTTTAGCCACCGCACCACTGCACACAATTACAGTGCCTATACACACCCCAGCACCAGTGGCCATAGTAGAGGGACAGCTGGCATTCAGTGACATTGCACAGGAAAGTGTAGTAACCATGCCTACTGTGTCCAGTCACAGCAGGCATAGCTGGATATCTGGCAGGCTGCCACCCAGGCAGATGTCCCATGGGTGCTTTTGGTAGGGCCACTAGACATCATGCCCTTGGCATAGGCAATATAGCTGCAACCAGCAGACACATGTTCCAGGCTGTAATGGTGGTGTAGGCACATACTGAGCATTACACCAGACAGGACCTTAGGGTGCAGAAGGCTGCACTTGCTACTTACTGTAGGAGACAACTTCTGTGAAGTGGTGGCTGCCATCCATGCTTCTAATGAGCAAGCAGATATATGGCATGATGAGCTGATGGCCCTTATCAGCTGTGGTGTGTCCATGCTTCAACATGTGATGGGGATATGGAGATGCCTGTGTGGACGTGGCCTAGCAACACCAACAGCTGGCACACAGCGTGGGTGTGCTAAGACACCAAGGGGCTCCCATAGTGGCAGCAGCAGCCCTGACAGTATGGGGTGTGTGCTGTACACACCACACCACAACAAGCCACGTGTACATGCTCCTGGCCAGTCCCAGGAGGGATGTGGTACCAGCGGACACATTTCATCAGCAGGTGAGAGTAGCACTTCAACGCCTGTACCTGCACATGCCCGTGGAACCCCTGGCAGGCACAGTCCATGTGTCCATGGCTGGTGGCAGTGAACTGCACACCCTGCCAGGTATGGTCTGCAGCAGTCCATAAACACCTGTGTAGGGCAGCCACAAGGCAGAACTGTGTGCATGCATACACACACACTAATCAAACATACCTAAGGCACCTCATACCTACACACACCACATCACCTCAGCCAGCTCCACAAAATACACCCCTCATCCACACACATGGTGTCAAATGTATGGCCCACTCTCGGCCTCTGGCAGACCAACACCATACCTGTGCATATGATGATACCTGTGCCCCATCCCTGTCATCCATACCATCGATGCAGAGACAGGCTGATATGGTTCTGATGCACAGAGTGAGTGTACACGAGTGTACCACAGTCCTGCAGTGTAACATGTTGTAGGGTGTAGAGTGTGAGGCATAATTGGCAGGTAGTGTAGCCATCCAGCCTTCTAGCTGTTAGTAACACTGCGTGGTTGTGGTCTCTAAACTGATATGCAGGTGTGTTGTAGGTGTACATGTGTCAGCACAAGGATGGTCTGCAGTCATAATGCACAATGGGGTATGTCACTGTAGTGACACCATGGCAGTGACATATATGGGCTACAGTTGGACACATTTCACAAGTTACTATACCAGGCATTGCCTGTTCCACATGGACAGGTGGCCCGCTGAGGTTTGTATACCCTGCAACCTGATGTATACCCATCCACATACATGCACACAGTTACTTGCCAACACTGGGACTAGACCCCTACCTAGCTATGTTGTGATATTGACGTGTGTGGCCTACATTGCACAAACACTGCCTTAAGCACTCTGTTTCCAACAGTCCTAGTTCTGGCCAGCAACAAAATGAGCAACCCTTGCAGGTCATGAACTCAGGGCCCTTTACACTGAAGTCTCAGCATATGACCACTATGCCATGATCTCTGTGGGGACAACTGTTATCTTACCAATACAGCTGTCATTACCCAAATTGAGTGGTATTGAACACTTACCTTTACATCCTAGATTGTGTAGTCCTTGTCATTAATATGACTGTTGCATCACATATGTTGTTTCGTCATAATGTACACATGGCAGATACATACAGTGGGATACATATGGGAGGGTATAGGCAACTGTGACGTTTACTCATTACAGGTATATGGTTGTATACATATAGGTGTATAGATGTCTACATGTACATACACAGGTATACACATACATATGTCTGTATACACATCTGTATAGTGCTACATATATATGGCCATGTGTACACCTCTTTGTATGTACATATGTGTACATATCTATGCATATATGTATCTATACATATGTGTATATATAGGTACATGTATATGTACATATAGATATATGTATATTGATATATATATATATATATATATATATATATATATATATATATATATATATATGTATGTATATATGCACATCCTATGTGTACAAATATGCCTAGTTGTGTTGGTATATATTTAGATATCTATGACTATATGTGCATACATATCTATACTGATATACCTACTACTGTCAATATATCTGTAGATATCCATATGTTTATGTGCATATGTATCACTACCTGTATATGTATATATCTGGGTGTGTATATGTATATCTATGTACTTATACATGCCCATCTATATATGTCAATATGTATATGTGTAATCATAGATATATATCTGGATGTATATATGTGCAGATGTCCTCACAATATGTCCTGGCCACGGAGTGTAGATCTAACCCAGCCCCTAAAATCCCAAAGTCGTAGTGCAAGTGGATGTCAGGTATGCATAGCCGGTATATTGCTAGACTATTGCTACTGTAATTGTGATTGTCTTCACAGACATGGTGTGTGTGGGAGGTCACATCTGCTTTCCACATGTGTGCTCTTGGCTACTGACAGACATCCTAAGGACATCTTGGTAAAGTACCACTGCTAGCATGTAATGCCCCCATGGCCTGCAGCACAGATATTGTCCAATATATGTGGACATACTGAAACACTCCTTACAGTCCAGAGGTATACACAGAACCCCTTAGTGCTAAACATGTGCACCATGCATGACAATATGGATGTTAGCAGCCATGTAGATGGGTATAACACATAACTGGTATACATATGCCACCATAGGTATACATTCACACACCCCTGTCTGGCCTGACAGATAATACCGCTGGTACAGGGGTGCCATGGCAACATACTACCCATTAGATAGTGACATACATTTGTACAGCATCCCACTCCTCTGTCTGACATACATGACTGTTAAGGGAGACCCGGCACCAGTGCATCCAGCAAGTATTTCCACATGACATCTCACTGGATAAGTACACTAATCTGCTAGATATGTAACAATGCTCTGTGCAGACTACACACAAACTGGCTCATCACTGGCCAACATCTCCTATGGGGGAATGCACATGTACCTGCATATATAGCAGGCTCTACAGGCATGTCACACCACATGGTAAGATACACCTGTGTGAAGGTGCATACACACATCCAATGTGAACACAACCACAGCCACATATGGTAATCTAGCATAAAATAACAGTATATGGACTATCTGTTCAACAACATCCTCATATGTGCCACTCACAGACTAACCCTACATATACTGGGCTGCTACACGGTGTGGTCTGCTGTCTGTCTGTGGTATGGGATGTGTGTGTATGGCCCTACAAACATGTAAACCAATATGGTAACATACAGTGGAGCAGTATGTAACATCAGATAGGATGGGACCTATAACAATGGCATCTACCACAGTCTGTACACAAGCTGAAAACATGTTCACAATACACACACTGTCGACAGTCACCATAGTTACACAGACCTCAGTACTGTACAAATGATCAAGGAATGTCCAGGTAATGTCAGCAAATATTACCTGTACTGTACATAACATGTGTAGCAGTCCGATATCTCCCTGGCTTGCTATCAGATATGATGACACTTATGATGGTGTACAGCATGCATGCACCTCGTAATGCATGGCATATGTACAAAGGTTGACAGAGTTGTGGCTGGAAGCACATACACAGGGTGTAGTTTAGTTTATTATATTACAGCACTACACAGTTACAGTATGCACCACAGTGATTACTGCAGTACCCCTTCCACAAAGGTGTATATCACATTGACTGACATCAGCAGGATTGCCAAAGTAAGGCATCTGACATGTACTGAGTGTGGCTAGCCTAAAATGCATTGCTCCCTACACAGACAGTGGAACACACACAAAACATCCAGAACTGCCATGGGTGGGCATAGAACCCTACCAGGGTTCTGAATCACATTACAGCAGTACGCACTTATGGCACATGCTATGGAGATTACTGGGCTACAACGTTCCCAGAGGTGTATAACTAGGTGGATGACATCAGCTGCCTTGCAAAGGTTGAGCATTTGGATTGTGGTGAGTGTGGCTAGCCTAAAAGGCATTGCTCTCCACACAGACAGATACAAACATGCACATACACAGTTGCCATGTGTGGGGATAGAACTTTTACCTAACTAGTTTATCAAACTACAGTAGTACATACTTACAGGACATGCTACGTCTTCCCAGAGGTGTATTACTACGTGGATGACATCAGCTTCCTTGCAAAGGTTGAGCATTTGGTTTGTGGGGAGTGTGGCTAGACTAAAAAATCATTGCTCTCTACATACACAGACAGACAAAAACACAGTTGCCATGTCTGGGGAAAGAACTCCTACCTAACTAGTTTATCACACTACAGGGGTATGCACTTACAGGACACGCTAAGGATATTAGTGGGCTACAGTTTCCCAGAGGTGTAATACTAGGTGGATGACATCAGCTGCCTTGCAAAGGTTGAGCATTTGGATTGTGGGGAGTGTAGCTAGCCTAAAAAGCAGTGCTCTCTACACAGACAGGCACATACACAGCTGTCACATCTAGGGATAGAACTCCTGCCTAACTAGTTTATCACACTTACAGTATGCGCTACTGAGGTTACTGGGCTATTGCTTACAAGAGGTGTATTACTAGGTGGATGACATCATCTGCCTTGCAAAGGTTGAGCATTTGGTTTGTGGGAAGTGTAGCTAGCCTAAAAAGCATTGCTCTCTACACAGACAGACAGACACAAACACACACACAGTTGCCATGTCTGGGGATAAAACTCCTACCTAATTAGTTTCTCACACTACAGTGGTACACACTTACAGGATGCATTACGGAGATTATTAGGCTACATCTCTCCCAAAGGTGTCTTTCACATTGGATGACCTCAGCGGGCTTGTCATAGTACGGCTATGGGGAGGGCAGTGTGTGTGCATGGGCCATTACCCATTCATGTAGGGGTTGACACACCACATGCAGACACACACAGGGTCATATTTCACAGGTAAGTGTATACAGTTGCTAGACGACTACTTCCTTGTACAGTCAAGTTGCACAGCTGGCACGTGCATCACATGGTCTTTAATCCTGACAGATACTGGTGGCTAGTATCTGCAGTGAGTGACATCTGCACCTCATGTGTTTGGGGCCCTTTGGCTGTGTACTGGGTGGGACAGGCCTGGATAGCTCCTTGTCACAGTCACCCTCTTCCACACATCTAAGACCCTCTACCTTTGGCTCATTATAGTGTGTTGTCCTTGCATATATGTCTGTATTCCGATCCACTGTGTGTGCAAGGCATGAGTGGTGCATACTGACAGGTGTCTGCACTAACAACTACAACTGCCACTGCCAGATATGTCTGGTCTACTGGTGTTTGGAGACATGGCCATCATGTGTTTAAGTGTGTGAGAATGTCCAGTATGACCTTTCAATATATTGTTGCCTTAGATTGCTTTCATATTTCTAAGTGTATGAGCATGCCCAATATGGCCATCTGTATTGCATGTGTGGGTCAAGTCTGGGAAGTTTGTACTGCAGTGCTGACCTTTGTGTTGTACACCAACAGGTAGCATGCTGTCTCTGCAGGGTATCTATCTATCATTTGGCATTGACCGTTACTACATTTCTGCATAGCGGGGGGCACACCTGACTGTTTCTACAGCTCTACACAGGACTGGGATGGGCACACCTGACTGTTACTATATGTGATGTAGGCCCTACCCTGCTCACCGGGTGGTGCTTTGATGCATATGTGCGTGCAGTCTATAGCACCCACTATCCCTGGGTATTCTGCTATTTGGTGGAAGAGACGCATATTGCTGGTCAACACCTCACTGGTGTTGAGGAAATATATGTGTTCACTGGCATGTGCTGACTTGGCATCCAGGAACTGGTGGAATACTCTGGATGCTGATGCCTGTGAGATCTCCATGATATCCCCAGTTGTGCTTTGGGAGGTACCTGTGGCTAGTATACCTAGGCCTACACATACCTTGGTATCCACTGGGATGGGTTTCCCTTGGTCACTGTGGTGTGACAGGTATGGCTGGCACAGCTCAACACATTTCTGTAGGAGGTCTCTGTCCACCCTATAGCGCTCCATTATCTCCAGCTCATGTAGCCCCTGGTAGGTTACCCTGGGTCTGTACACTCTTCTCCGTCTCCTCACTGTGGGTTGTTCGGCAGCATTCGCATCCTCACCACCATCAACCTCTTGCACATGTTGTTCTGTGTTGCCTGCTGCAGCCCTTCTCATTTTGTAGGTTTGTTAGTTAAAATTTCCCCACTTGTATACACCGGTGATATAGAGTGTGGGAAAAACCAGAGGGGAAGGTGTTTGCATAGTTTATAGTAGTGTTCTGGGCTGGGCTGGTCTGCTGCCTGTGTAACTGGCTGATTCTGATACATTTCACCTGCCAGCTAAGCTAGTTCTAGTTGATTACCTTCCTACTGCTGTTTTCCCTTCCCATTGCCATCCTGTTTAAGCCTGTGTGCGCGCTGCATAAACAGAGTTTTCAAATGTGCACACTGCTGCTATTTCCTGGTTTAACCTCTTTTTCTTCCTGTACAACCCAGTATGCGCCGGTCATACCCGCTTAGGCTTTGTAAAAACTGCTAGGCAGGTTGAGACACACACCCTAGCTTAGCTGTGCTTAGCTAGGAACAACCCTGAGCCACAGGGCTCCAATCCACTTACAGTATGCCTGACACCCCCCATGATGTCACCTACCTCCTAGGCTTGCACCCAGCTATTAATACTTTTACACTGTTGGGACCTGCCTCACATCTGGGGAAAACTGGGATTCACTATCCTTCCCCTCATTTGCAGAGGATTGCCTGCTAATGCATAGTTACATGTCTCGCACTGAACCTCACCCCTTTGCAACCACTAGCACTGGCCATGTTGTTATCTGCCTGCCATTGACTTGCATGGCAGAATACTGATTTTAGTTAGAATGCTTAATTTATGTCATTATGTTATTTTTCCCCCTATCCCATTTGCGTGCCACTGCCTTACGCTTAAACAGCCAGGATTGGCTAATAGGAATTAAAAGTTGATTTTTTTAATTTTTGTACTTTTTGCAATGCCAGTGGCCTTATACTTGGCCATTGGCATGCTTACTACATGATATGCAGCGTTTATTTGGGGCTGTCATAGCTCCATTTTGGATTTTGCAGACGTGCTCGGTTATTAACCGAGTACATTTCTGCTGATTTTACTAGTCCTGCAAGGATGGTCGCAAGCTTACTGGATCGCAAATGTACCTCATTTGCATGGATGTCTCCTGCAAATGGGGTGATTTGCATACAAGTTATTCGTCCATGCAAGATTAGTGCAGGACCGCTCATGCACAGCCCTGCAGGCTGTTCCTGGATCACGCGGCGGACATATTGCCTGCTTGGGCTCCTGCACCAATCTTGCATGCCATGTAAGCTTTTGAGAATCCGGGAGACGGTGTGCCATACTGACAAAGAACAGAAATGTATATCACGTATAACCTGTGCACATGTATGTATTATTAGTAGAAGATGGAAGCCCCAAACATACAGACATGAGTTCCATGACATCAAGTAAATAAACTGTACTTGTTTTACAAATGTGTCATCTTAGTTTCAGTGCATCAAACAGATGTATGTCTACAGCTACAGGTTGTTTTATTGCCTTGAAACATAAGTAATTACTATGTTGATTATAATTACTAAGTTGAAATTGGAAAAGTGTTTAACTGTGTTATGACTTCCAGTGCTACACACACATCAGACAGATATGTACACCTGACGCAAAGAAGCATGTTATTTGTTGTTAGCTTGTGCTGTTAGCCTGTGAAATTAAGGCAGGTAAGAAACATTGATGTAATATGAGATAATGCAGCATTAATGTGGATCATTACTTTCAGACCTGTCATACACAAACAGCTTTGCATGTTGTATAGGAACTAGCCAAATTTGACATTGTTTGAATGTATATGGCAAATGGCAATATGGTATATCTTTCTGAAGTTTGTGTGGTCTGCATTGCTCTGAGTATCAGTCATCTCTGCATGCAATTTAGATTTGAAGCTCAGTATTTAAGCTTTGATGACTTGTATTTTGTATGTTATTGTAGTATTACATTTGTTTAACCATTCCATTCTACCATTTAATGCATTCTGTTCTGTTGTACTTTTAACAGTTCTTGGCTAGGGTCTGTTAACAAAGGTTACCAAAGAATTCCTTTGGAACATGTGAATAGCAGCAGTTAAGTAGTGTGAGTAGCTGAGACACAGCATTGATCTCTTAGGTACAAGCATCTGTAGTTAGCTGAAGTGTTTCTGTGTTGTGCAGTACTCTATCAGTCATCTTTGCATTTAATGTTGATTTGAAGCTCTTTAGTTAAGCTTTGGTCACATCTATTTTGTATCTTTTTCCAGCATTGGATTTGTTTTGTTAAATGTTTTTTGTTCTGTTGGAGCTGTAAGGGTTTCCCTTTGTCGTGTTCAAATATATGTTGGCTTGTGACTTGGCTACCACTACTACAAATCTCATTTTGAACACACTTCCCAGTTGTATCTCATCAGCTTATCCTACTGAGTAGATAGAGATCATTTGGAATGGTCCACCCACCCCCCTTTATTTCTCAACCAGAAAGTATCATGTTTCATCCTGTCCCACATAAGTTATAAACAAAAAATATTTTACTGTACTTCTGTCTATTCCATCTGTATTACTTCAATTTGATTTCACTGCCTGTTCTTACAATGACTCAATTGCACCTATTCTGCTGCATTTATTACTGCTTGTTAGTAGCCTGATGTAATTTTGTTATGCTAAGGCTATGTATTTAAACACATGGGCTTCAGGCCACTTGTTTTACATGAAGAAGGTTTGTGGTCTGCACTGTTGTGGGAGGAGAGGCTATATTATGCCCTTCTGAGCTAGAAACTGCTGGTTAAAGACTTATTGAGACTGCTCATTTGAACTGTGTTTTTGTGACATTGGTATGCCTTGTTTGCTGTAGCATAGACTACATCGTGACCTGCTGAATATAACTTTGTTTGTATAACTTGAACACTAATCCAGGCCATCTTTTTTGGAGAAGGTTCCCCTGCACCCTAGTGGCAGGATTGTGCAGTTAGAAGTTGTGTGACTGAAGAATGTTGTAAAAGGGCTAATTTCTGAGCTTCACTATTGGTTAACTGGTTAATCAGTTTAAATTAATTTGCTCTTGTTTGCTGTTGTCATATTGAAGTGTGTATCTGTTCACCTGTGTTACACACTTGACCTAAAAAGATTTTAAATATCTTTAGCATAGTCTGGTTACAGGTTTTGCTGCATTCACATCTGTTTGTGTGATTCTTGTGTTTCCTGCTATAGCATCTAGTGTTGTCCAGAGCCTGCCTGCACTTTCTGAGACTAAGTGAACTGGTTACTGGTCTTCCATAGAATGTTGAGCTAAGAACTCAGGGACAAGGGTTAATTGGTCACTCCCACTGTCCCTATTTTACCTTTGTTGTTGTGGTATTTAAATCCAGCATGTGCATGGCTTTGTGCTTTTGTGCAGTTTTAACCCTTTGAGAGGTAACTCACTTGCATTTCTTTCCCTTACCAGCACTCCTGTGTGAGTGAGGCCCTCGCCTGCAGGTACTGTCTTGATGTTATCCAGCCATACTCGCACCTATAGGTGCTATCCTCAGATAGCATCCACTCTACTATCCCTGATCTCTCTTCCACAGATGCTGACAACCATGGCTGGACAATTTCCTGCGCTTTTTCATGCTAGTCCAGTTGATATGGGTATCTCAACACAGTGTAGCCACTGCCTTATGTACACAGACAACTCTGTGCTACTACCACGTAGGAACACAATATGTGAGAGATGCAATCACATTAAGAACCTAGAATCCTTGCTGTTTCAGTCACATGACAATACATGATTGACAGACCACAATGCTTTACCAGAAATGACCTTCTTCAGTCTCCGCTAGACTTTAGGCTTCAGGCAAAGGCACTTGCCTCTCCCATAGTGCCTTTTTTAGGCAAAGTCATGAGCAGAACATTATCAGCATGAAAGCTTATAATAAATGAAATGTAAAGGTAATGCTGTTAACTGCTAGGAGTCTTAGCATGAAACTAAAGTCATTGCAAGCGTACCTTGTCCTGGAGGATGCTGACATTTGTGCAGTCACTGAAATCTAGTTTGACGCTGTGGAGAGCACACTAACCTTGCCAGGTTACTCATCCTACCATATTTCAGACCACAAATGGAGGGCAGCAAAGCCAAAGGAGGTGGAGTTACAAACTTTATCATACACTTACCCACATCCAGGCTGGTCAAATAGTATGATGCAGAGGAGACACCCCAAGTGCAGTTAACTGTTGACAAAACACCTATTCAATTCATAGCTAGCTACAGACCTCCAAACATGACTCAGGACACCCACTGCACCTATTTGGACTTACTTGAATCTGTCAAGATTCAATCTTCTACCCTGATCCTGGGTGACTTTAACTACCCAACCATAGAGAACATGACCTATTTCATCCGAACGTGAATGCATAGATATTCCTCAGCTTTGTCAATGCCAGTGCATTGTATCAGCTGGTCAACACCCCTATGACAGGTGTAAATATCCTGTACCTGGTCCTAACCAACATGAGTAGTCACTGTAGCACTCCTACCGTGTCATCCTCCTTGATAAGATCTGACCATAAAGCCATCACTTTTGAGGTCACCATCTCCCCTGCCCCCCCCCCACGTCAGGGTCAAACCAAAACACGTTTCCAAAACTGCCTATAATCTCCTCATAGCAGGTATAGGTAGCTTCACAGCCACCATCCCTTCAGTTGGAACTAGCAGCAATGTCCAAGCCTACACCCAAAAACAATATGAGCACCTACATAGCTGTATGGACTCAGCAAAACCTGACAGGACAAAATCATATCCCTCAAGGTAGAGTAAACCTCTGTGGTGGACAGCAGCAATACACAAACTGCATAGTAGGTGGAAGTATGTGCTGTACAGGGCCAAGAAGGAGCAGGTGCCAAATTGGAAGCAATTTCAGCTTTTTCTGAACAAGCAAATAAGGTTACAGGTGAATTACTCTAAAGCTAACTTTGAGTGCAAATTGGACACATTCACCAAGGCCAATCATAAGGCCTTCTTCACATATGTCTGCAATCTCAGAGGCAACATCCAAATCTGCTCTGTACTGGTGATCAATAACACCACATACACATATGCCATAGATATAGCCAACCTGCTGCAGACAGGTTAAGTGAAAACCTCACCTCCCTGTCCCCCCATCAGTAAACAAGGACATGCACAGCACCTGCCCCCTCCCCTCATCATCAGGGAGCAGGTCTGTAATGGCTTCTCAAAGACAGCAAACTGAAGTCTCCATGGGACCTGATAACATCCCTGACTGCATCCTACATGAACACAGGCATGAGCTGTCAGCTCCATTACACACTGTAGTCAACCAAAGTGTGAGCACCAGTGTGTAATGGAGCTCATGCTTTGGTTGACTACAGTGTATAATGGAGATGACACACTGTAGTCAACCAAAGCATTAGCACCAGTGTCATCCCATCTGCATGGAGGTCAGCCACTGTCATCCCTCTACACAAAGGTGGAGCATCCACTGATACAGTCAATTATATGCATATTACCCTAACTAGCCTGATTTGCAAGGCCATGGAAGGCATTTTCAAGGACCTTATTAAACAGAGACATTGGCAACCTCAAAATGCTTGAGCCCAGACAGTTTGGTATTGTCAAACGGAGATCAGGCCTGTTAAACCTGATCAACTTCTTTACAGTTGTCAACAAACACATGGACGAGGGGAAGACAGTGCTTAGTAACTACCTTCACCTAGCCAAAGCCTCTGACAATAATCCCCAGCTGGTCATAATACATAAGCCTAAACAGCTAGGCATCAACCTGTAGGTTACCAGGTGGATAGCTAACTGGCTCAATTATAGTACCCACTCAGTCAAAGTAGTGGCAGCCACCTCTAGTAGTGGGACCTTAAAGAGCAGTGTACCCCAAGGATCAGTATGGGGGCACTACTGTATGAGATATACTTTTCTGAGGTGCAAGACAAAACTGGTGGTCTGTGGCTGACCAGGTTTACAGATGACTGCAAGCTGGCTACTGTCTTACATTTCCCTAGTGATGTGAGCATCCTCCAAGAGGCCCTTACTCAAATTAATGACTGGTGCCAAAGCATTGCCTCAAACTGAATGCCAGGAAATGCATCATTATCCCTGTTGTGCTAGATGTCATCCACACTAATTATGATAATAATAACAATGTACTGAGCATGCAATCAGGCATGAGGTGACTTGTGCACCAAGGTTGATAGCAACCTGACAGTTTCCTACCATATTGGCTCCATTGTATGGAAGGCTGTCTTCATGGCCCACCTCACAAGTAAAGGTATGTCATCCAGGAACCATGAGGCCATAACATCCCTGTACTCCTCCCTTATCAGACCCATTACTAAGTACAATGGCTCCTTTGGAATGCACCTTGCCAAGCACATGCAGCAGTTGCAGAGACCAAAGAGGTCCCTGACCAGGAAAATCCATGGTCTGCAACACCTATCCTATACCTTTTGGTAAAAACTCTGTACCCATGAACTAACACATAGGCGGTAGTCTACATAACACCGAAAGTGTGAAAAGAGATCTTGGGACACAGGTGGACAGTAGTCTCTCCTTTGATAATCACATTGCCACAATAGTCAGGAAATCCTTCTACGTGGCACACCTCATCACAAAAGGTTTCTCATCCAGGAAAAAAGAGGTCATTGTTCCCCTCTGCTCATTACTCATTAGACCCATTATAGAGTACAATGCCCTTTTGGTATGTACCTCACAAGACATCTACAACAACTGGAAAGGCAGCAGAAATACCTCACAAAGAGGATTGCCAGCCTCAAACAGATACTCTATGCAGACTGTCTCAAAAAAACTGCAACTTTACTCCTTCGCATATCGCCTACACAGAGGCGATCTCTGCCTAACACACAAAGCTATGTCAAACCCAGAGCTTTTGGACATGCTACACTTAAAGAAATCCCGATCCCTATGAGCTACATGCTCTAGGGACCTAAACCTTGTCACCACAATAAACAGAACATGCTGGAGAGATAGATTCCTGTCCCAGAGACTTCCCATACTCTGAGAAAAAAGCACCTATCTATATCAAACAAACTCCTCATTAGCACTTTTCAAGAAAAATGTTGATGATTGTATGGGAGATAGGAAATTCACCCCAGGGATCACTTCTGTGGCTCTGCTCGACAGTGGCACATGAAAATAATTTTCTTGGGTGGCGAAAGCCAGAGTACTGTTTGGCTGGGCTTATATAGGCCCTAGGGCCAATAGCTTAGTACCTACCTATGAACCTATGATCCTATACCGACAGGCAGAAAGCCCTGTCCCTCTACTCGGTCTCATACTAACTGATCAAAGGTGACCTGTGTCTGGCATACAAGGCCATTCCCAAATCAGCCTTGATGGAGTTTCTGCATATCTGTAAGACAAACCCCACTCATGCAACCCACACGCAAGGCCATCAACTGGTCTATGACATGAATAGTACTTGTTGGCAGGATAGATCTGTGCCCAAAATAATACACTGTCTGTAAAATGCACTCCCTCCCCATGTCTAGCAGAGTACCTCTGTAGCCCTCTTTAAGAAGAAGCTGGACAACTGCGTGGGAAACAGAAAAGACAACCATGGGAACCCATCTGTGTCCCAGCTGGACAGGGGAAACAGGTGCTGACTTAGAAGGGACAGGGGCAAAAATCTGGGATAGGCTTATGAGGGCATCTGGGCCAGTAGCCTAGTATCATACTATGAACCTATGCACCTAGTACTTTACATGTTTCCTGTATGTATTGCAGACTGTCCTGCAATGTTGTCTTAAATGAATCCCTGTGAGTGAACTATATCGTTACTGCAGTGATAGAGTATTCTCTTGTTCCTTTATTAGTTATTATCACATAGTGTTAAATCATGTCTGGTCTGTATAGCACTAAGTCAGCTCTTAGAGTACTTGTATATGCACTTCATGACACTGTATAGCTCATTCCAATAGCCTTGGTCTTGGTCACACTTACCATTTTGCTGATAGGCTCATCACACAGTAGGATTTGTCACCCTTTGTTGAGGGTCTTACAGTAGCTGTTAAAGAGATGGATTGGGGCAGTCAGAACTACCTTAACGTCTGAGCTGACGGGCCAATAGGTAGCAAAGTTGTGCCAGAATTTATCAGGAGTGTGTGTGTGTGTGTGTGTGTGTGTGTGTGTGTGTGTGTGTGTGTGTGTGTGTGTGTGTGTGTGTGTGTGTGTGTGTGTGTGTGTGTGTGAGATTCAAAACGCAAATAGCAAAGTGTGTGTGTCAGCTACTTGGCCTGGGACCCGAAGTACTGATTGGACAGAGAAGCTGATGGATGTTTTGGATTTACCACTCTGCTGAGATGTTATCCTCATAGGTGTGCCAATGTGGAGTGTTATTGAGGATGTGGAGAGAGAGGGAGAAATAATCCCCACACTGATTGTGACCTTTTTGTGCTCTGAAGAATAATTGTACTTTAATATGCATGTATTTATCATCCTGCCATTGTGTACAACCCTCACTGGTGGTAGTGGCGAGTATTTAGGCTCCTGGTGATTGGACAAGTGCAGTGGTGTCACACTGACAGAATGTACAAGTGGATACAGATGGCATATCACATCATGTACCATCACTGAGCCCCTCTCAGTCTGATAATGTTACACAGGATTATTCCACAGATTGTCCAGTTCTCCCTGACCATTCCTGATATACTCTGCCTAAGTGAGTGTGTACTCCACACCTTTATCTGATTGCCTCATACCAATGGCTAGCATACCTGGTGACCCCTGCAGCAGGACAGCAAGTTATAGGTAGTAGTAGTGGGTGGATGCTGGCACTAGGTCAGCAGTAGTGCATACATACTGAGCAAACAATGTAAGGGAATGGATACAGTACCAGATACCCAGGTATCATCACTGTGCCCCCAGGGGTATGGTATGCCACAGACACATTCCCCAAACTATATGGACAAACATCATGTATTGCTCAACTGGTGTGTGGAAATACACATTTGTCTGGCAGGGGGTCTACATCTTTCAGGCACATGTACTCATTTCACAAACATCTGGGTGCTGAAGATGTCAGACACCTATGAGGAGGTCACCCTACAACACATATGCACTTATCTCAGTTATTGTGTAGCTCAGATGTTCTTGGAATGTCCACATGCACCTGTAGGAGCATTCACCTATTTGTGGGATATAGGCTGGAAGCCATGGTACTGTAAAACTGCCCATATGGGACAACCAGCACAGATGGGTAAATGGCACAGATGTGTGTGGACACATAACAACATAGTCTGTCACAGCAGACTGGCCACTTATGATATTCCTGGTACTATACTAAATTACTAGGCTGTGGGCCCTGAGCAGCCATATCCCTAGGCCACATGTTAGCTCATCTGGATACAAGGCAACAACTGATTTCCCGAACCAACAGGGACACGGATGATATCCCAAGGGCGTATGTGCCATTAACCACCCAGTTGACCATGTTACACCTGCAAAGGTGTAGGTAGCTAGACTGCCTGGTGTGGACAGGGTGCCCACTCCACCACAGGGATTGTGTGTGACACACATCCAAGCTTCCAACAAGGCCAGTCCGGGTCACTCACCAGGTGGAGTTTGTGTGTGAGTGTGTGTATGCGCGTGTGTGTGTGTGTGTGTGTGTGTGTGTGTGTGTGTGTGTGTGTGTGTGTGTGTGTGTGTTAACTGAGTTGAGCATAACTTGCACTTCTGCAGCACTCCCAGCAATGTGGAGTGTGTGATTGTCTAGCATGCCAGAGTGAGGTCACTCCTGAGGGGTATGTATGACACCAGGTAGAGGGTTGGCATTATAGCCTACAGGTGTATGGTAGATGTATGATGGGCTGGTATGCCTGATAGGGAATTTCTGTGATGTCCCCAGCTGCTGCATGTGCCATCTGATGTGAATGATGAATGGAGGATAATGCACATTAATGGTCCTCACTGAGTGGAGCATGAAACATCAGAATCAGGAGTGCAATGCATGCTGTAATGCCAGTATGGTGACACTACCCACACACATACTGTACTGATGGATGGCAGGGGTATGATGTGGGAGTTAGCGATGGACAGTGCTAGCAAACATGGATGTGCAGGATCTGTATATAACAGTGGCCAATGTACAAGTTCCTGTGATGTGTTTCCCTGTTCATGTCTTTCAGGTGGAATGTATTGACACTGACAGCCACCATTTTCTTAAGCCAAGACAGCAGCAATCCTGGATGCCCTAAGACAGCATCAAAAGGTCATGTTGGGGAGAAGCAGACAGCAGGTGCAACAACAGACCACCCTGTGTACAGAACTAGTGGCAACTGTAAACAATCTTGGGCAGCATGGGTGAACATACAAACAGGTCAGGCACCTTATCCACCATGCCTGGAAAAGGGCTGCAGCTGTGGCCAGGAACCATACAACCATAGGTGGGGGGCCTGCTATGCAAACCTCACTAATGGCAACAGAGGAGTTTCTCACCAACCTTGGGACAGCCACCACACCCCATGTCACAATACAAAGACATGTCCTGGAAGTGGGTGGCACATAGTCAACAGGCAAAGAGCATCTATGTAAGGCCCCAGTGGACATCACTTCAATACTGTATCATTCATACTGGCATTCTTGGAGTATCTGGATGTATATGTCAGGTCAAACTGCATTTGTGGGTGGGGTTTTGTAATGCATACAAGTGCACATCTATTGTGAATGACCGCAAATTGTGTAGTATCATAGCTTGTACTGTACACATTCAGAAATACATCAATTATCCTGTACCAATGCCATATGTGAGTGTGATGACAGTACCTCTGCCCCACAGCTACATAGGTCCCTCTAGTCTGGCTGGGGAACAGCTACCTGAAGCCAATGACTATGGAAATGTCTTGTTGTGGGTCACCAATACCCTAGGCATGTTAAGGGCATGCATTTTCTATGTACACAACTGTTACTCTTAGCCATATTGCAATATGTGCATGTTCACTTGTGGTGGGGTTAACTGCAGTGCATCATAGTGGTCATCACAGGGGCCTATTCACAGGAGCTGTAACATATTTGCACGTACATTTGTGTATGTGTTGCCACTGAGCTATACAGGGGTACATCAATACTGTGTACATGGGTGCAGTGTGTGTTAGGTGGAGGTCCATCACATACTACCACTCCTCACGTATCTCAGAGGTGTATATTAGTAGCAACATTAAGTGGACATAGTTGCGCTGCATGTTATTGAGAGCCTGTTCAGTGTGTGTCTGTTGTCATCTGATTAGAAATTGTGTGGTCTGTATAGTTCCTTTGTGTCACCTCACCTGTATGTGCTGTGTATGTGCATGCGTGTGTGTGTGTGTGTGTGTGTGTGTGTGTGTGTGTGTGTGTGTGTGTGTGTGTGTGTGTGTGTGTGTGCATGTGTGTGTGTGTGTGTGTCTGTGTGTGTGTGTGTGTGTGTGTGTGTGTGTGTGTGTGTGTGTGTGTGTGTGTGTGTGTGTGTGTGTATCAGCAAACATTATACTGCAGGTATTAATTTACATATGTTATCTTCTCCTCACAGGTGCACATGGGGGTTGGGGTCTCTCCCGCTCACAACCTGATGTCAGTGTCTTAGTGGACTCTGATGATGATGATGTTGGCCATAATGAGGCACAGGTGGGGATGTTGGGGGCTGAATCTGTGCCATTGGTAGATATCCCACTTTCACCCACAATGTCCCTGCACACAGTCAGTATGCCCGCACATACCCAGTCCCCAGCTGCCACAGATAATGGACAGTTGAAGGGTGGTTGCATGGAACAGCTATGTGGTGACTATGATAAGTTTGGGTGTATACACTAGCCATAGCCAGAAAGCAGGCAAGGTACCACACAGGCAGATGGACAGGAGTGCTTGAAGGAGGACTGCTGGCTATCCAGGCTCTGTCAGAGGTGTCACAGCAGGAGTCACCTGATGCATGTTTTGGTCTATCATGGAGGCACAGGGACGTTCTGAAACCTACACCAAACAGATGCTCAGGGTCATGAATGCAGCACTTCCTGCCATGTGTGACAACCTTCACGGCATTGGTGATGCCATACATCATTTTGCCAATGTTGTGGATAGACGGCGGGGTGAGTCATTGTCATTGTTTGACCATGCAATGTCTGTGTTTGAGCATGTGGTGGGAGTAGGGCATTGGCCACATAGACGTAGGTCAGCAATAAGATCAGCTGAGAGCCCACATGGTCATGCACATTCACACTCCTGTAATGGCAGTATCACAGCCCTACTAAAGGAAGGTTGCTATCCATGCCACAACGGAGCAGGCCATGGGCACATGGTTCTGGCCAGTTCCGTCAGGGACACAAATACAGCAGACAGCAGTCACCATCGGGGATAAGTACTGCATCTAGCCTTGGGCCTGGTGGTGCCAGTGAGACTCCTGCCAGAACCAGTTCTTGTGTCCATGGCCAGAGATGATGAACTGTACATCCTGCCATGTATGGTCCACATCTGTCCAACATACCCCCATGTAGGGCAACCACATGGCTTGACTGTGTGCATACAAACACTCACACATCTGTATCACAGGCAGGTCATCACCAGACACATACAGCTCCTCTGCATGGCTCAGTTGAACACCATCCCTCCAGGCACACACTGACACACACACACGCACACACACACGTGCACACACACACACACACACACACACACACACACACACACACACACACACACACACATGATGTCAACCATATGGCCCAGCCTAGGCCTCTGTCAAACCCACACCACATTCTGTGCATGTGATGATACCTGTCCACATCCCTGTTATTCATACCATCGATGCAGGGACATGCCAATATGGGTCTGACGCACAGAGTGAATATAGTACAGTGTAGTAACATAATGCTGTGTAAGGTGCTGTCTGCTTTCAATTGTCATGGGTACACATCAAAGTGTATGTACCTTTTTAGCTATGGTGCATTACTGCTGTTAGAATTACTGACTGACTGTAGTCTCACATACTGTATTCTGTTTGTGTTCCAGGTGTCTGTGTGTCTGCAGGCTGTGGGCCTGCTGACATTATGAAAGATGAGTATGGTGGAGTGGAAACACAGTGACCTTTTCATTGCCAAGGTACAGCTGTATATGTACATGTTTACAAGGTGAGTATGCATGCAACAATGTGTGAGGGACAATGAGGCCAGATAGTGTGACCTTGCATACATACCCCTTGACACAGCCAGCTAGCCTTCGCACATGTCACCTGGGTGTTCTATAGTACCACAGGCTCAAACATACAGAGGAGGTTACTTGAGTACTAGCACTAGGTCCCTCACAAGTCTAGTCATTACTTTAACCCCAGCAGATTCACCTGTCAGTACCTTTTGACACTGCCATTTCTTTCTCATCCGCTCAACCTTGATGCAGTTGATGAGAGTATGCATGGTACTGTGTTGACAGGTTTGGTGAGTATATTATTGACACACATCAGCCTGTATTAGTCAAACTTGAAAAGTCACCAGCATGTGTATCTGATATCTCATATGCGAGTCTGGCCTCTCATGGTGGTAGTGCACAAAGTGTCATAGTCTTGTATAAGGGGCAGCTGTTGAAGGGCTGAGCACAACATTGCCATCTTGGCATGCCACAGACACATCTGGACAACACGACCACTAACCAGTGGGCGAGTACAGCTTAGAGGCTGTCTGCGTGGAACAGTTTTACAGGCCATGCCTGAACTTTGTGTGTATTAGCATAGCCTTTACAGATGCTGCAGATGTCTGCATAGCTGCATAGCACATCAGCCATGCTGCTAATGTATTATTATACTGACTGAGGACTATTCAGAGGTAATGTGCACCTTTTGGAGGGATGCAGTCCGAACTACATACAAGCAATTCCTGACAACTGCAATACTTGTTGCCTGAATTCAACTATGTTGCCATACAGGTTACCCAGGTCTGTCACCACACTCTGTGTGTTTACATGGCTGGTGCTGATGTGGGAAGTACTGCAGACATGTCCTTACTGTATGGCATGCTGACACTGTCGCTTGCATTCAGCTGGAGCCTAGGACCTTGACAGCATTTCCTACACACTGAATGGTCCATTGCAGTTGGTTAACAGCAGTGTGTGGCTCAATGAGAGACTGAAGAATACTGACACTTCACACAGCCTTAGGCTGTACCTACATATGTGAGTGGTGCAAATTAGTATTCATGCCTATATACATGTGGATTATTGGAGGCAACAGGTAGTCACAGGGCCTTCACATGTCTACATATTGCACACACATAGGCAACATACAATGTGTGTGTGACATTATCAAATGTAGAGTGTGGGAAGCAACTTATAGTAATGTGACAATTGGCAGGACAGAGCATGCCCACAGCAAGTGCAACACACAAGAATTCCTCTGGTTTGCTACTATGACACATTCTTTGTGTGACATTACCGTAGCTCACAGTATTTCTCATAACATTAAGGTGACTCTGATGTCCAGTAACTGCTCGATGCAATCAGTACAGAACTGTATGACATGTTTCTTGTCCTACAGTTTTGGGACCTCTTTTCAATATTTCAGCTGTCACGGGTCACACCTTGCCAAACATGGACTGCAACCTGCAGGGGGTCTATATTAAAAACCACAAAAGCTGAAATCCATGAATGCAATTACATTGACACATAAAGCATGTTGATCTACTAAAACAGCAAACTACGGAAACATTGAAAATCAGAATGCTGAACAAATTTCCTTGGCCAGCAGGGTGATCATGGGGGTGAGGAAACATATCCTTTTCCCCACTGTAGTGCAGTCTCGGAGTTGGTATATTTAAGTAGGGGATTGTGGTGGGTGCAGGGGGGCTTGCCCCCTGCAAAAATGTTTTGAAAAGTGTGTTACATTAAGTTTTAGTTAGGTTTAACTTACCTGTATGGTGCTGTTGCTTTTGGAAATACATTTGGCATTCTGATTTTCGACATTTCCATAGTTCACTGTTTTAGTAGCTCGACATTTATGTGTCGATGTAATTGCATTCGTAGATTTCAGCTTTTGTGGTTTTAATATAGACCCCCTGCAGGATGGTGCAGACATACCTCTCAACTGTACAGATTTCCACAGAATGTCCAGATTCTTGCCTCATATTTTTTGTCCATTTTCTCATAAACTTGTGTTTTTCTGGCAAATCATTGCCAAATCATTGAGGGTTGATGTCAAAAAATAATGACAGACATTTGAGTTGCAGACTTCATACCCTTCAGAATATCTATGCTAATGCAAAACTTGTTATTCTATCACCTTTATTAGTTTGTAGGAGCAATATTTAAAAAGGGTCCCTATTAAATGGCCTTTGTCACGCCATTATTTATGGCTTTGTAAACATTTATTGCTCTAGGAGCTTGGGAGGTATGGGTACAGATGATGGCCATACCTCTGACCTCTGCATATGTCTGCAGATTGTCCAGATGTTTGACACATCATTTCTTTACATCTGTCATGAACTTGTGCTTTTCTGGCCAATGTTTTGGAACATCATGACAGACTGACATCGCAGATTAATGATGGTTATTATCATGTAACAACACATACCCTTTGGAAAGTGCATTCAAATGAATGACCAGTTCTGCTATCTATTTTCTATGTGTGTTGCAGCAGTATGTGAAGGGTGTGCTCAATGTTTGCTGTTTGCCCCATCTTTCCATATGGCTTTAACCAGATGTCTTTCTGTGAGTGGTTGAGAGGTATGCTGGTGGCCGTAACACAGGTAGACTGGTGCAAGGGGATGTTTGTACATAAATACATACACACACACACACACACACACACACACACACACACACACACACACACACACACACACACACACACACACACACACACATAGTTACCAGTATTACGTTTAGAACCCCTACCTACCTAGTGATTTGTACTACAGTGTTAAGCAGTTATCACATGTGCCAGGGAGAGTAGAGAGTTAAAAGCTCTCCAAAGTACTTCTAAGGTGAATGACATTAGCATCCCTTGTAAAGTAGGTCAATGGAAAGTTTGCTGGGTGGGAAAGGCCTCAAAATACTTTAATCTTCAAACATACACACATTTGCCAAAACTGAGATTAGACCCCCTGCCTATCTAGTTATTTTTACTATACTGTTATGTAGTTATTGCATGCAACACGGAGCTTATAGAGCTGAGGGCTGTCCATAGGTACTTCTAAGGTGAATGACATCCATGGGCCTTGTAAAATAGGGCAATGGGAAGTGTACTGGGTAAAACACACCTCAAAATGGTATAACCCACAACCTCAGAGGATATGGGTCTCACCCAAATATACACAGAATATGGTTCTCATACAAACAAACACACACACACACACACACACACACACACACACACACACACACACACACACACACACACACACACACACACACACACAGAGTTGCCAGTATTGAGTTTAGAACCTCTGCTTATTTAGTTATCCTGGTGTGGGTACAGAGTGCATTTTACTGAGCAAAGGTGTCCATTATATGTGCAGTACATTCCACGTAGCACTGTGATTTCCAGATGTGTCAGTGGCAGAGCAGTATAGCGTAATGTGGTGAACCACTGACAGACATTTGTTTATAGGTTGATAGGTTATGAGGTTATTAGGCTATTGGCCCTGAAGCCCTTATAACCCTAGCAGATGAGAGTGTAGCCCATGTTAAGACATGTCAGCACCCAGAGCCCCTGTCCAGCAGAGACACAGGTGGAACCACAGGACTGTAATTTCTGTTTCCCATGCACTTATACAGGGAGCATTTCACAAGGGGTATTGAGGGACTCAGCTTGATGTGGACAGGGAGTGTATTCCACAGATGGTGGAGTCTGTGGGACATGTAGCTTTCACACCAGAAAGCCCTATTGATATCACAGACCAGGTTGATGCTGCACCTACAGGTTGATCGAGTGGGCCTTGATTTCCAGATGTACAGCAGTCCCATCAAGGCAGGGTCTGGACTGCTTTTTATGCCAGACAGAGGTCACCTCTGAGGAGTCTGTATGGAACTGAGTAGAAAGACAGTGCTGTTAGCCTATCTGTGTAGGGTAGGTGTTTGGGGTCATGGATTCTCCCAGTGAGGAACCTCTGTGGTCTTTCCAACTGCTGCATGTGCTTTGTGAGGTACATGCCGAAGGGGATGTTGTATAAAATAATTGTCCTTATAGGCTTAGAATACATGGTTTTTATTACCTCTTTGTCCCTGGATGAGATACCCTTATTTTTGAGTTGGCCCATCTATGAAGGTTTCTGTGTAACAGAAGCAACATGGTGCTCAGACGTCAGGTTGCTATCAACCTGGGTGTCCAAATGTCTCACTACTGATTTTATATGTAGCACATTGTTGTTAATGTGATAATATATGCGGATGTCAGTCTCCCCAGAGGGGATGATGATGCATCTGCTGGCATTCAGCTTGAGGCCATGTTTCTGGCAGCAGTCAATTGTTTTGGTGAGAGCCTGTTGTAGGGCATCCACATCACTTTGGGCATTGATGACTGTTCCCAGCTTGCAGTCATCTGCTAACTTGGTCTACCATAGGCCAGTGTTATTGGCCTGGACCTCTGGGAAGTATATCCCATATACCAGAGTCCCCCAGACCGATCACTGGGGTATGCCACTTATTACGGGTGTACTGCTTGAGTTGGCTACCCCTATTATGATTATGTGGGTTCTATCAATGAATCAGTTTGCTACCCATCTGGTAACATATGGATTGCTGCCTAGTTGACAGAGTTCATGTACTATGGCCAAGTGAGGAATAGTGTGTAAGGTGTTGGCTAAGTCAAGGTGGCTGGAGTGCACCATCTTTCCATGCCTTTGTTGGCTGTCTCAGGGAAGTCAACCAGAGTTCACTGACATACCTCCCTTTGAGAAAGGCAGACTGTGTGGGGTCAAGTATTTGGAGTTTGCCAATGCCCCTGTTAATGAAGTCCATGATAATCTATTGCATGGCCTTGCAGATCAGGCTAGTTAGGCTGATGGGTCTTTAATTTCCAGGATCGGTGAACACTCCACCTTGTTGTAAAGGGATGACAGTGGCTGTCCGCCACTTGGCTGTGATAAAGGCAATAGTCAGGCTTTGGTTGTGTAGGATGTGTAATGATGCTGCCAATTAATGCCTGTGTTCATGTAGTTTGCAGCCTGGGATGTATTCAGGTCCCATAGAGGCTATCTTCTTTGTTTTGAGAGGGCAGTGATGCCCTATTCCCTAGTGATAAAGGTTGGGTGGTCAGGTAATGGGGATGTCCTGCTTTCCTGATGGGGGCAGAGGGGAGACATTTCCACTGAATCTTTCAGCCAGTAGATTGGCTATATCTACAGCATTTGTGCATGTGGTGTACTTGACCACCAGCTCTGCACAGATCTATGAGCTTCCTTTGGGAATGCAAACATATGCAAGGAAGGCCTTATGATTGTATGTCATAGATGTGGACAATTTGAACTCTGAGTTGCCTATAGAGGATTTCACTGGTGCTCTTATTTGTTTGTTCAGGCTAAGGGGTGATTACTTCCAATTGTGCACCTGCTCCTTCTCAGTCCTGGACAGCAATGTTATCCTTTTGTTATATAGTTCCTTTATTGAAGATGTTTGCAGACAGGTTTACTCTCCCTTGCTGGTGATGCTGTTGTCCATATATGCTGGTATAGTACTTTTGTGTACATTTGGATGTTGGTGCCTGTTCCTCTAGTGGGGTAAGGGTCTGTTCAGCTGTTTACACCATCTGTCTGGTGGTTGTGATCAGCTTAGGAGACATTTTCATTTTACCATGGCTAGAGGGGGGTCAGGAGAGATAGTGATATCAAACATGACCATTTTTTTTGTAGGATCTTGCCAGGGAGGATGATACCATAGGGGTGCTACAGTGGTTAATCATGTTGGTTACTGCCAAGTCTGACATATGTATCACATCTTGTGGGGGTATCAAGTAGCTGTCCTAAGGATTTTGCATTGATAATATGGGGGAATCTCTGCCCATTTCTGTTCTGGCATGATTGGTTTTCCAATCAATAGCTGGGTAATATAAGTCAGCCAGGATCATGGTAATGGGTTGAATCTTGATAGATTTGTAGAGGACCAGATATGTGGGGTGGGTATCCTGAGTCAGATATGTTGGTCTGTAGCTACCTATAATTTGCATAGGGGTGTTGTCAACAGTTGACTGCACTTGGAGTGTCTCATGTGTGTCAGACTGTTTGACCAGCCTGGAGGTGTGTGTATGTCTAAAATATATTTATACTCCACCTCCGTTGGCTTTGCTGCCCACATTTTGGGGTCTGGCTGTGTGACAGGATGAGTGATCAGGTAAGGGTGTGTTGTTCTCTACAGCTGTGGCCCAGGTTTCTGTGAGTGCACAAATGTCATCATCTTCCAGGGTTACAAATGCTTGCAATGAGTGCATTCTCCTGTTTTGACTGCTAGTGTTTAATTGCATGGCCTTTAATTTACGTTTTGTTGAGTGCTTTATGTTGGTAGCATTGACCTCATGACTTTCCCTATAAAGGCACTATGTGGGAGGCAAGGGCCTTTGTCAGAGACCTGAAGGCCAAGTGAGACAGATGCGGGCCATCTGTAGCAAAGCAGTGTGGTCTGTCGATCATATGTACCCAGGCTGCCTGGTATTGGATCCCCCTGGGATGACACCAGTAAGTAAGCCAATTGTTACTGAAAATTATTTTCTTTTAGTATTGAGCCATCATTCCAGGTGACAGAAGAATGCTGCTTATGGTAGAGACATACCTGCATGGGACACATATTCTGCAAGCTGAATCATGTCTGTCTTCCTATAGTCCAGGGTGGTACATCTGACATCGTTCACACCACCATGGACTAGGCCAGAGTGATAACAGTACCTGCTGTAGAGTGACTTGAGTGCATGTTTGATATGGCGGATTCTGGCAGCTGACTAACAAGTAAGCATGACTTTCTCCTTATCCAGCCTGGTGAGAGGCACATCTGTGTGTCTCACGATGGAGTCTCCTATGAGTAATATATTGGGTTTATGGTAAGGCCTTAGTGGTTGCGAGACACTGGTGTATGGAGTATGCATGTTCTGTGGTGTGTAGGTTTGTGGAGTTCTCATGTGTTTTTGCCTCTGAGGTGTCCTTTGTTTGCATTTTTGTTTTGTTGAGGACCTCCACTTAGGTGGGTGTGTGTTGTGTAGTAGTGGGTGATGTTTACTGACTCCCTACAATGCAGAGAACCTATGTTACTGCACAATTTGTTCTGCTGTGCAGTCTCCATTTGTCTGGCCAGTGGTTCCCCTCCCCTTATGTGTGTCTCTTTGTCCTTCTGTAGTCCAGTCACAGGCTTTGCCCACAGTGGCTGCTGTTATGAATTTGTATCTCTAGTGTGAATGGAGTAGACACTGTAACATCACACACAGGGTTATGGACTTCACACCTCTGAATGTACCTGTTTAGCAGGTTGCCTATGATTGCACGACTATATCTGCTGTGGTCCTCAGACGATGTGTATTGCTATGTTATTATGAGGCTACATTTTAGCCCTAGCTGTCATCTTGTCACAGACTGACATCTGGACAGGCCCATATATGACAGTCAGACACAGGCCCACATATGGGGACAGGGTGTTAATAATGCTCTGCCAAACATAGACAGTTGGGAGACTGGTTTGGTATTTGCTTGCTTTTCCTTATGGTATGACGTTTGCTTCTCCACTGTCTACCATTGATGTTTTGACATGAACCTTTCTTGTTTTGCAAATAGTATGGCAGGCAAATGCAATGTTAGGACAAGCAGAACAGATATACCAGGCATACTCATTGTCCTTCTGTGATAGCCTGTCATTCCAGGGGTATGGATGGTGGCCAGTGACTTGTTGTCAGTGCTGACACATAAGGTGGCACCCATTTATAACATGGCAATACACTGTACCTACTGTCCTACTAGGCATCATAACTCTCAACCTCTTAGAGCCAGAAATCTGGACAAAGCCATAAATAACTGGGTGACAAAGGCCCAAAAATAGGGGCAAGTTTTAAATATTATTGCCCTTACAAACTTAGATAGTTAATATAATAACACGCTTTGCATTAGCATGCATTTTTCTAAAGGTTATGAAGTCTGAAACTAAAATCTGTCATTATTTTCTGACTTTAGTCTTTAATGATTTGCCATTGATTTGCCAGAAAACCTCAATTTTATGAAAAACAGACCAAACATATAATGAAAAAATCTGGACATTCTGCAAAAATCTGTACAGTTGAGAGGTATGCTAGGCACTGTGTAGGTTACTCTGAGCTGTATACTGTCCATATGTGTGGCCCCCTGTTCCTGACTTGTCCAGCTTTCCTGCAGTAATGGATACTGACTTCTGGACAATACGTACAATTCCTACCGTAGGTTTAGCTGACATGCAAAATAGTTGGCACAGAAAGTCTTAGAATATGGACCCTCTCAACGACAGTACTGTACCTAGGCCACTAAGCCACAACAGCCAAGAGTAAGCGTTGCCCTCTTCCTGACAATATTAACCACACATTTGCACAGCTCATTGAACCCCGCATATTGTGGACATGCAACAAGTTATCAAGCTGCTTGGGATAGCCCTGGGAATGTGTGCTCTGCTGCTATTACCCTACAAACATAAATGATACTGCATTTCTATGGGAACACAGGTGTGTTGGTGGGGGCATAACTGTCAACTATATACATTTGCATAGACTGTGCAGATGTTGGCTTTACATTTTGGTTCCATTTAGCATAGTGTTGTGCCTGTCTTGGAGAATACTGGCATATCACTACAGACCAAAGATTAGAATGTAATGGCAGACGTTTGAGTTTCAGACTTCTTATCCTTCGGAGACATAAGGTAACTGCATGACCTGCTGTGATATCAGTGTAAGAGGTCAGTCTGTAAGAGGAATATTTCATCATTGTCCCTATTTGTGGGCCTTTTCCAGATATTTCATTATGGTTTTCTATGGCTGACTTGCTGGGAGAGGCTGAGTGGTGAGTATGGGACCCGAACATTGACATCCATGCATGTGACCTATGACCCACCCCAGTTTGTTAGTCCCCACATACACTGCAGTGAGTTTTGTCACCTAGGAGACTACTGCATTCTCTGGGGAAGCCTGTATTGGGTGGATATTTCCTGTTGTCCCACATAGCTGTCAGTTGTCTGCTGCTATCCCAGTAAGCCACCCTATTCCCTTGCATACATGCAATGATACTTTAGATATGCTACCAAAATGTACTACTCCATCCATTTATTGTTAGGAAGAATGACTTACCTTGCCCCTGTGGCATTTATGAGGATGGTGCTTGAGGGCTGACTCTTGTCAGATGCACATAGTATACAGCCTATACATGGTAAGGTGCAGGTAGTGTGATGTGTGCGGCATCCATTTTACAATGTGTGTGAGTTAGCAAGAGGTGTCAGTCCCTGAGTCCCTAGGGTGTCAGTGTATGTGCTATGCATTGCCTTTTGCCAAGGCCAGGGCATACTAGGCATGCCTGCATCTGCCTACAGGGGCAGGCTCAGAGGGTTCCTCCTCCAAGTCTCCCTGTGCCTATGAAGACCTTGGCAATGGTGGGGAGCTGTGTGCCCCTTCCCCGTGATGTTCATGCTGCAACTGTTTCCACAGGATCATATTGTATAGCATGGCACAAACTATGAATGTGTGTGCACAAGTGGCTGCACAGTACTGCAGGGCTCAACCAGATATGTCAAGGCAGTGGAACCATTCCTTGAGCATCCCAAACACATGCTTTGCAATGTTCTTAGTTTTTGCGTGTGCCTCATTATGGTGTTTTTCAGTGGGTGTGTGTGCATTTCTGATGGGTGTCATCATCCACGGTTCCAATGCGTAGCCAGCATCCCCCACATGATGGCCATACAGGATGTCCCCCCTGGCAAATACTTGGTACAGCTGTGAGGCATGCCAGATGATGGAGTTGTGATAGCTCCCAAGGCTGCCAGCACACACATTCATGATAATGCCCTGGGCAATGCACACATCCTGGCAGTTGATAGGGTGATAACCCTTGTGATTGACGTACACTCTACTGTCTTCACTGGGTGGTGCTTTGATTTGGACATGAGTGCAGTCTATGGCACCCAGTACCTCTGGGTAGTGTGCTACATGGTGGAAGAGATGCATATTGCTGGTCCTCTCCTTAGGGATGTTGGGGAAATAAATGCGCTCACTGGCATTTCTTACCATGACATCCAGGAACTGATGGAGTACCCTGGATCTAGATACCTTTGAGACCCCCATGATTTTCCCAGTAGGTCTTTGGAAAGTACCTGTAGCTAGTATTCTTAAGGCTATACGTACATTGGTTTTGACTGGGACGGGTTCCCCTCTGTTGGCTGTGTGTTTATTAGCTGAGGCCGGCAGAGCTCAGTGAGTTGCTGTAGTATGTCCTTGTCCAACCTGTAGTACTCTAGTATCTCTCATGCAGCCCCTGAAAGGTTACCCTGGGTCTGAACACTCTCCTCCTCCTCAGTCTGGGCCGGTTGTTACAATCATCCTCATCACCACCCTCTGTAGCACGTAGAGATGTAGCAAAGCAGCAGCAGCCCCTATCGTTTTGTCAGCTAAAATTCCCAACTGTGTACTACAATAGTGCAGAGTCTGTGGAAAAAAAAACAGACTGAAGGGTGTTTGCATAGTTTATACTTGTGTACTGCAGATGCTGCCTGTGTGATGGGCTGAATAAGATACATTCCAACTGCCAGCTATATTACTGATGGTTTGAATTGGCCACTGTGAGTGGCAGAGGCCTTAGTAGTAATTTGTACTTGATTGCCTTTATTCTGCTATTTCCTTTTTTTAACATTTCCTCTCCTTTTAAGCCCTGCAGCCACCTGCCAGCACTATCACTGATGGTTTTGAATGGGCCACTGTGAGTGGCAGAGGTCTTATTACTTATCTGTAGTTGATTGCCTTTATTCTGCTATTTCCATTTTTTTTCACATTCCCGCTCCTTTTAAGCCACACTGTGCAAACTGTTGCAGTTAGTGTAAACATTGCTAAGCAGAAAGGGACCTCCTCTGCAGACAGAGACTCTCAGCATTTCTGGAACCAGCTAAGCACAGCTAAGTAGTCTCAGACATACCCCCTTGCTTAGCTGTGCTTAGCTGAGTGCAAATAGAAGCAACGGAGCTCCAGTGTGCCTACACCAAGCATGACAGACCACATTTTCATGTCAGCTGCTTCTTCTGCTTACACCACTGCATTATAGCTCCTACACAGTTAGGTACCCACAGACACAGTCTCCAAGTTTGCTATTCAATAAATTTAGCTCATTTACTTACCCCTACTGGCTTATACCCTAGTTGCACGATTACACTGGAGCCTATGTCCTTAGCAACCACTGTTACCTGTTATTGTTATGAGTCTGCATGCTGTCCAGTATAATGTCAACAATTAATGTTTCACATTTAATTGCCTTTTTAATAATTTTTTTCATTTTCTGCGCAATCACGTTTGAGTGCCACTGTGCTCCACTTAAACAGCTATATATATATATATATATATATATATATATATATATTTGTTGTTCCTTTCGGCTTTTCCCGGCTAGGGGTCGCCACAGCGGAACTCCGGTCCGCTAATGATTGGCAGTGGATTTTTACGTGCTGAGTTGCCAGCTCTGACGCACAACCTTCAATGAAGGTACGCCCATTCACACATGTCTCCTTGCAGAAGATGCTCTAGCTGAGAATCGAACGGGAAAACATCTTACTGTGAAGCGACAATGCTATTGCAGCACCACCACCGCAGTATATAATATATATATATATATATATATATATATATATATATATATATATATATATATATATATATATATATATATTTAAACTTTTGATTTTTACAGTTTTGAAATACTTTGGCATGCCAATGGCCATAGTTTTGGCCATTGGCATGCCTAATGGACATAATACATGCTTTACTTTAAGCTGTCATGTCCCCATTTTTATTTTTGCAGGAATGTATATGGTTACTAAACACATACATTTCTGCTGCAGACACAGCTCCAATATGGATGCCTGTTTGCTTCCTGGATCGCAAATTCACCTCATTGGCATGGTTTTCACCAGCAAATTAGGTGATTTGCATTACTCCATCGCGTCCATGCCAGAAGATTGCTGGGAGGCTCATGCATGCCCCAGCCTTGTTTACTTGATTGCACAGGCTATGAACTCCATGTTCAAGCCATGCCACTATGCCGACATGGTGTGTTGGCTTTATTGAATCCCAGCTATAGATATATACATACATAATCATATACACTTAAAATAGGCATGTATGTATGTATAGAGATACATACATTCATGAAAACTTAGATACCCTTGCTATATTAAAAAACTCAGCTAAGCTAGAGTTTTCACTGTATAATACATTAAAGCTCCTGTAATGGAGACCCAGGAGACATATGGAAATGACCCCTTAACAACATATGGTGTTTTAGGTACATGGCAGCTCTGTGTGACCTTTTTACTCTTGGTTTGGATGCTGATTGAGATATTTTGCAGGCACCTCAATGTCTGTGGACATCAAGCTTGATCTGAAACTATGTCTTTTTAACATTTAGCCAACCAATCCACTTATTCTGTGCTTTTAAGATAACTAAAAAGGCCATCACATGCATGTCCAAAACTAGTGGAGTTTAGCTTTATTGGTTTGAAAGTATCCATAAACACTTAAAAAGTAAAAAGTAAAAAGTCTTGTTATTCACAAGCCATGTAGCTGAAACACTATGTCCTTAAGGGGTCATTTAAATATATGCTATGGGCCTCTTATTACAAGATGTTTAAGGTATCACACAGTGAAAACCTTAGTTTGGCTGGGATTTTTTTGCAATTTTTACTGAATGGTTTCTCTGTGTGACATTTTTACCCCTTGGTTGCTGTATATATACACATACACAAGTGTGTGTCTGTGTTTTTCATCATCAAAGTCAGAACTGACAGTTGGGCAAATGCAAAAAGGCTATATTTTTTTAGATTGAATCTAAAAAGATCAAATCACTAAAAATGGTTAAAAACAATATTTTTTTTGCAGAAGCCAACCACCCCCTGCACCTGCCCACACCCCCTGATAATTATATACACCAACTTTGAGATGGCATATCAGTGCTGTAAGGAGAAGTTTCCAGATTCATCTGTTCCATGATCTTGCATAAAAAGCAGCCAAAAGGCTGAGAAACAAGAATGTGAGGTTGTCATAATGGTTAAGGTGTTTAGCTTACAGAGATAAGGTGCAGGGTTTGATCCTTATAGGGGATAACTGGCTATGCTTAAAATGGCCCACAAAGGTAGTTAGCCTAATGCTACTTATAAACCTTCACTACTGTAAGAGTGTGACACTCTCCTTCATTACTATCTATTGGAATGATGTTCTGAATCATGATCAGCTATCCAGTAGCAAGCAATAGAAATCCCAAGGAATTCATATATTCAAAGCTTGTCACTTTGAGGAGTAGATGTCACATAGGCATACCTCTCAAGCTCTTATTGCAAGAAATCTAGACAAAGCCTAAAATAATTGAGAGGCAAAGGTAAAAAAATAGAGACAGATTTTAAATATTGTTCTTATAAACTTGGAAAGTTGCTAGAATAACAGGATTTGTGCTAGCATGGATTTTTTGAAGTATATGAGGTCTGAAACTCAAATATACTCCTTATTTATTGACTTCAGTCCTCAGTGATGTGTTAGAAAGCCAAAAATGCTATGAGGAGCATACAAAAAATACAAAGCAAAAATCTGGATGTGCTGCAAAAATCTTGACAGTTGAGAGGTATGCAAATTGTGTCATTTTGTTCACTGGGTTGATTACCGTACAGGTTTTAAAGTAAGAACCAAATGAAAAGGTTACATTATGTGGATTTTCTGTAGTCAGTGGTATAAGATTTGTCTCAAGATCTTTAATATAAACATCTTTAAGGATGATAGTTCACCATCTGTAATTTCTGCTCCATATTAGTATATATTGTACATAAATGAAATATACCTATTTCTATACATGCACACAGTCTCAAACAGCAAAAATAAGATTTCATTTTGTTTCAGTTTTACAGTGGATGACGTGAATGAATAATATCTAAATTTCTTTATAAAAGTATATCATCATCTATTATACACTGTTCTTTTTCTGACACCCGTCTTCACAATAAATAAATGCAAGGCAGAAAACTGATCATTAGAAAGCGTCTATCAAAAACCTACTCAGACACTGGATGGACATGCTGACGCTGCACAAAAAGACATACTAGCCTTGATCCAAATTGCAGATCTAATGCTGAAAGGCATCATCATTAACCTCTGTGTCAATCTTCTATGAAAGTTAAACAGCAAGGCATCTCTATCTTTAAAACAAAAGCATTTTCACTCATTTAGATCACTAAGGAGGGTGAGGTGTTCACCAGTGCCTCTCACAGTCTGCTCTACTACTTCCAGAAATATCTTAGTAAAATGTAATTCATGAATATTAATTAAACAGATTTTGAATGTTCTAGAATCCCCTGTTTATTATAAGATTTCTTTCCACAAAATTACATCCGAGTAACCAGATTTATTATTCAAGTAACAGTGACATAATCTCCTAGAAAAAAAGTTTAAAAAGTAAGGTGAATCAGAAGGATCTGTTTATTAATAATCTTATATTCAAGTATAATAGTTAGGCATACATTACTGCTACAAGATGTAAGACTTCACAACACCACTGCAGCAGTTCAGCAATTTCAAAGGTTAACCAAATAATGTGCATCTTCTTAATAATTTTAGTTATCATTTAATTAAGTTGAACACATTTGCACAGTCTTAGGCATATAAAAGGGACATTAAGCAGCATCTCTAAATCCTTATTCTTGTTATAACATTTCAGGAGAACACTCCACTATGCAAGGAGAAGGAGAATCACAATAGAACCACATCAAAAGTACCAGCTCATGACTTAAAATCAAGGCAGCTGTAGGAAGCAGCTGAATGGGTGGAACTAATTGGCATGGGGAAGGCCTCTATTACAGCAGTTCAATGGCTATTACATATAATCAAACAACAGAAGGAGTCATTCACTTTTATCCACAGACTATCTCAGCATATATCCCCTTATAATAGCTACTTTACTGACTATATACACATCAGATGCCCGACTGGATTCAACAATGCCAGCCTTAGGTAAAATGGAGCCCTAGATGAAGGACTTCATGGGCTTGTCTGTTGTACACTAGTCCCCTTTGGCCTCCGCAATGTACTTTCCCTGTTAAGCCCTCATCCTGGCCTTACATTATTCAGATATATTACTTCTTTCTTGTTTTTTTCACAATTTGTCTTACTTTCTAGCTTCACTGTCCTTATTTTTATACAGCATAACTAACCAATAAACCACTGTAATAAGTTCAAAGGATGTAACTGAATTTAACAGAGGGTCCAGGCACAATTAGACTGGTAATAATAATAATAATACAATTGACCCCCTAAAGGTCATGACATTCTCGGTGCCCTAAGGAGCATCTTAGAGTATTTTTTACAACCTTTTGATCTCATAATGTCCTGGATTAAAAAAGAAATACATCAGTAAGGTAAGACATTCGGTCTTAGTGTTGCTTTCACAGAAAAATACATTCTGTCTAAAGCTTAATGTTCAAAGTTAACAAAATAGTAATTCCCCAATAAACTGAGAAGACAAGTGTTTATCCTCTCTCTCTTTATATATATATATATATATATATATATATATATATATACTCTCTCTCTCTCTCTCTCTCTCTATATATATATATATATATATATATATATATATATATATACTATCTCTCTCTCTCTCTCTCTCTATATATATATATATATATATATATATATATATATGTATGTATACAGAAAGAGAAACAGATAGAGATATATACTCTCTCTCTCTCTCTCTCTCTCTCTTTATATATATATACTATCTCTCATATATATCTATATATATATATATATATATATATATATATATGTATGTATACAGAAAGAGAGAGAGATAGATAGAGATATACATATATGCCATCTTACCCCATTCAAAAAGGACAGCTACCTTTGGTGCTACATTGGGATGAAAGTAAGGAGACAAGTGGCATATATTGTACAGCTAAGAGTATGAGGGAAGAAACCAAACCACATGGATAAAACATACAGGGAGTACATGCATGCTCCATATGGAAAGACTCATAGACAAAGGACTGACAAGAGAACCAAACACTGTTAGATGCAATACTATTTATTGTTCCAGTTGGTCACTGATCAGTTGTTATCCCATACATCCTGTCCTGCCTCCCACAGACAACTATTGAGTACAATGTTGACATCAGACTGTGATGGAAAATGAAAACAATGCCCAATTTGATACATTTAGACACACTGCAACCCCTCCAACCTGCATACAGTAACTTTCATCACAGACAACCCCCCATACTCATCAGTTAGAGCTACTGTATTGACTATGCGCATATCAGGTACTTGACTGTGTTTAAAGCAGCATCAGTTAAGTATACCAACTGGCTTCACAAAAATGCATACTATTTCTGCAAAGCCAAAACTATTTCAGTGCTGATCATGAGCAAATGACAGCAGTGCTAATCACTTTCATCTGCAAACAGCCCCTGTCCCAGTATTATATTGGCTCTGTACACCTCAGATCATATATCATAAAAACATAAAAGTAACTGGCCACAGTAAATTATGTTACACACTCACACACACACACACACACACACACACACACACACACACACACACACACACATATATATATATATATATATATATATATATATATATATGTATGTATATATTAATTAATTATACAATGATAGCTCATTACTATTCAGATATGTGTAGGCTGATTGGTCAGCCCATCCAGCATGCCTATTGTAGATTGAGCATAAACCAATAGAAAAAAGTGAACTTTCTTCTATTAGCATATGCTGCAAAGGTATACATGTGAGGTGTCCAAATTTTCACAGAATGTCTAGATACTTGCCTAATATTTTTGGTCTGTCCCTCATAAAATTTATAGTTTCCCGTCAACTCACTGAGAAGTGAAATTAATAAATAACAACAAGCATTTCAGTTTCAGAATTCTTATCCTTCAGACAATGCACAATAGCACAAATCTTGCTATTCTAGCTTTCTAAGTTCATAAGATCAACAGTTACATTGGTCCCAGTTTTTGGACCTCTGTCCGCCGTTATTTAAGGCTAAGAGGTTGAGAGGTAAGTACAGAGGGCAGAACAAATACATGGAAAAATCAGGTACATTCTGCAAAAGTAAAGAAATGTACCTGATTTTCTTTGTATTTTCCCTGTCTGTCTCATACCTCTAAACTGTCCAGTTTTTTAGTATTTTAAAAAAGGAAAAAAAAGCAACAGAGATCTTCTTTTCTCCACTGCTTTTACATCAACAAATATGGAAGAATGAGGAAGCAACACAGAGGAACAGTATAGCACCATTACACAAAGACATTATTTAAGAAAAGTAATAGCAATAGCCAATGAGTGGGTGTGGATATATGAAGATTTACCCACAGTTGGCTTTCTTTAATCACACAGGCTTCGCTATCGTGATCAAACTACACCAACCATGGGTAAATCCTCCATATAATCATACTCACTCATTGGTTATCGTTAATTATACAATGACTGCTGATTAGTATTCCAAAACGTGCACGCTGATTGGCCAGCCCAACCAGTATGCCCGTTGTAAATCTGACTTATTCTAATGGAAAAGGGTCCGGTCACCCAGACTTTTTCCATTTGTATAAGTCTTGATTTTTTTTTTGTTTCTGTTAGGTAGTAACGCAGAACGGAAGATCTCCGTTGCTGTAATCTTGCTATGTTATATGTTTAACATAGCGAGATATCTTAAAAAAAAGAGCAACGGAGATCTTCCTTTCTCCATTGCTTTTTTCAAAGATATCTCGCTATGTTAAACTCCTTTAACATAGCGAGACAGCGAATTGAACATAGCTAGACAGCTTTAAAAAAGCAACAGAGATCTTCCTTTCTCTGTGGCTTCCTCAACACAGCTCTGATGTACTGTATAAGCATATGCATGTGCAGTGCATCAGAAAAAGCCCCAGTATAGTGGAAAATCATTGAAGGGCACTATGCAGGTATTCTACAAAGGCAGTATTTTAGAAAAGTTAGTATTTTTTTTTCTTAAATAATGTCATTGCACAATAGCAATAACCCACGTCTGGGTGTAGGTAATGCTAGATTTACTCACGGTTGTCTTTGTTTGGCCACTTGGACTTTGTCTTCATGACCAAACCATACCAACCGTGGGTAAATCTAGCATTACCCACACCCAGACATGGGTTATTGCTTAATTATTCAATAACTATGATTTTTTTTCTGCTAAAGATTATGATTCTCTGCAAAACATCTTAAACAAGCTTCCATTCTGTGTTCATCTTGGGTGAAATTGATTATTCAGTTTGATTTAGGTTTCCTACTTCCATTTGACTGACTGTTTTTGAGAATTATTGTTCTTACATTTTTTTTTTATTTTAGATATCTTTGATATATTTATGTGTTAAGAGTTTGATTTAATTGAAAATGCTATGTTGATTGGTTATATATACCTTGGGTTCTTGTATGTTTAATTAATTTACAGTTTTTCTCATTGTATTATAAAAGTTTGCTTATATTACATTTGTTTTTTTTTTCAGTTTATGGTTAAATTTAGTAATTTCTCATGTTTTATAGTCAATTTATAGATAGACTGAGAGAGAATATACACATATACACAAACACACACACACACACACACACACACACACACACACACACACACACACACACACACACACACACACACAAACACACACACACACACACACACACATACACATATATAGACACTGTGTGTGTGTGCGCGCGCGTGTGTGTGTGTGCGTGTGTGTGTGTGTGTGTGTGCGCACATGTGTATTAGTTTGATGTTGTACGTTTTTAGCTTTTACAAAGTGAGGTAATCAACGTCCAGATATATTTTTAATATATGTATCTTTTAGTAGATACATATTTTATGCCACCCACATTTGGGATCCAAGGTTATGGCAAAAGTATACCAATTCATGCATGTGCACACACACACACACACACACACACACACACACACACACACACACACACACACACACAAAATGATACACACACGCATACACACACAGCATATACGTACACAAACAAATCCACTTTTTTTATTTATTGGATTTTGAGGAGGGGCTTTTGCTTAGTTACATTTTGAGTATTTTATTATGTCAGTTAGTTTCAGATTCAATGGTTCTACAGAGGAATCAAAAAAAGGGTTGTAGCTAAATATCAAGCCAGATGTGAACCCCAATGGTATACACCACATAACATGTACTATTTAAGATTAATGAACACTGTAGTGCAGTGTCAACTATATTATTCTCATGTTCATGCTTCTGCTCTGCAATCAATGTGAAACAGATTGCTATTGATGGCTTTGTTGTTTAAAATCATGATATCTACTTACCATCTGTTGTCTAATATATTATGTCTATACAAGTGGTAGACACATGAGTGAGTGTAACCTTACAACACACTACATCTATTGTAGTCTGTGACAAACTGAAGGGATGCCAGCCCAGCCAGATAGAATTTTGTAAATAATTCTATGCCATTTTAAATATTAATATGATCCACAGGCTGATTTCACAAATGTAAGAAAACTGTGTTGTGTGCTAAGCTTCAAAAATGTAAGCACAGTGCACTCTGCTGGAAAAAAGCTGATAAGTAAAGACTTTATGACAGTGTGTGATCTTAAGCTTGGAGACAGGATATCTGCAGCTAGAAATTCTTTCTATTGTCTTAAGACATAGATAATTACTAGGTTTCAGATGTAAAGTGTCTTTTATTGCTGTGGCTTCCTGGCAGGTGCAGATCAAATTGAAATGTACAAATTTTGAGTTCTGTGAGCCTTGGAAACTTCAGTACATATGACAAGAATGATGTAATCTGAAATGACTCAGCAGTAATGTGTATTATCAATTTAAGGGCTATCTCAGAAAGTAAGAATAGCATTTTGTATTTTGTTCCTAATCTGACAACTCACCAGCACTGTGCCTTGCTCTGTAAGTAAGATATTTAGAACAGTGATTTCTCTTAGAGATAGAAATAATAAGATTAGTCTATCAGTTTTCTATATTTATGGGAGACTGTCCTACAATGTTTTTTAAAGTATTTACTGTGATTTCTGCACTCTCTATTGTCACTGTGTTGAATCAATGAGAAGTGCCTTGTGTTTTTATTATTTATTTTTAAATATTTCCAAACCTTTCAACTATGGTTGTTTTATGTAGAGATAATGTAAGCTCTTAGAGTGCTTGCATGTATTTGGTGATATTGTATAAGCCACTCCTAAATAGCCTTCAAGTCTCAGTCACACTTACCAATTGGATAACAGTAACATTGCACAGTAGAATTGAACATCCTTTGGTAAGGGTCTTTATAGTAGCTGATAAGAGTAGTTGGTGGCAGTGGATTACTACCTTATAGCCTGGACAAAAGGGGGCATAGCTAGTGAACCTGTGCCAGCCTTCCACAGCATTGTTTGTGTGTTTGTATTTAAATCAAATCTCAAAGTGTGTGTGTGTGTGTGTGTGTGTGTGTGTGTGTGTGTGTGTGTGTGTGTGTGTGTGTGTGTGTGTGTGTGTCTGTGTGTGAGCTACTTGGGCAGATACATGAAGTACTGGTTGGACAGAGAGGGTACTGGAGGTTTTGGCTTGACTAATCAGCTGAGATCTGAACCATATAGCTGTGCCAGTGGGGAGTCTTATTGGGGATCTGGAGAGAAAGGGAGAAACCAGCCCCAGACTGACTGTGATCTGTGTGTGCTCTTAAGGGAAATTGTACTTTACTGTGTGTGTACTTATCTTCCCAATGTGGACTCCCCTCACTGGTGCTAGTGGTGTGGATTGAGGCTCCTTGATTACTGGCCCAGTGCATGGGCATCACATATTAATTGTTGGCAGTGGCGGGATACCCACATCAAATATTAATTGGTTGATAGCGGTGAGTTAGCCACATCACATAGTAATTAGCTTGTACTGGTGTGGATAATGAATTCCTGTATCTTGTGTACAGTGATCACTGAAGGTCTTTTTGTACTCTGAATCAGCTATTCAGTGAACATTCAGAGTTCAGATTACAATTGGTTTTGTTATTTTGTTAGTTTACTTAGTCAGGGACAGCAGGCAAGCATGTCAGTAGAGGAGTATGGCAAGTTGGCAAGGAGCCAATTGGTTGAGCTATGTCAGGCTAAAGGACTGGTGCACTGAAACTTGACTAAAGCAGATATGATTGCAGCTTTAGTAACAGCTGCATCCGAGACTAGCAACCCAACTAGGAGGATGGTCAGACTGGCCATGGATTTGTGCAACACTCGGAGAATGAACAGCTCAACCTTTCTACAGAGGACTTAAAAATCTCTCTGGAGCTAAAGAGACTTGAGTTAAAAGCCAAGCATTTGTAAATAGAAGCAGCTGAGAGAGTGAGATGTATAGAGACTGAGGAGAGTGAAAAAATGCTATGCTTGGAAGCTGAGGAGAAGGAACGGCAGAGGCAAAATGAAAAGGAGATGATGTCTCTTTGCCAGAGTCATGGAGGAAATGGGGAAGGGAGTAACCAGACCCTAGAAGCACAAAAGGTCAGTAAATTTCTTCCACAGTTTACAGAGGGGGATAATTTTGATGGTTTCATTCATATGTTTGAGAGGGTATGCAAACAGTATGATGTTGAACAAAAGCTCTGGGTATGGTTCATGACCCCCTTACTCCATGATAAAGCTGTGACTGTGTTTTTCAAAATATCTGAGCATGATTTTTTAAACTATAATGTTGCAAAGAATTGTTTGCTAGAATTTTTTAAGCTAACACCTGAAGCTTATAGGAAAAGGTTTTGTGAGCATAAACACAAGGCAGATGAAAGTGTGTGTGACTATGTTGCTGAACTAAGCACTTATTTTCATAGCTGGGTGAGTGGATGTCAGGTCACCACTTTTGAAGGGCTGGCAGACCTTTTGGTGAGGGAACAAGCCCTTAGCACTTTGCCTGAGGACATCAGAATCTGGTTAGCTAATAGACAGTGTTCTATTGTAGATGAGTTGGGGAAGAAGGGAGATCTATACCTAACAACAGGGCATCCCTGCATAGCAAAGGGACACCCACTGCTGCTCATGGTTTTAAGGGAACCCATAGTGGCAGCCCAGACTGCCCCAATAGAATCTGCCAGTAGCAGTGGAAGCCACTAATCCAGGTACACGTCCAGGACCTAGGGTTGAATGTTTTGGATGCTACCAGTGTGGCCATGTAGCATATAGATGACCATGGAGGCAAGGTGGGGAACAAAAGATGAGGGAACCAGTAAGTGGGAATGACAAAATGCCAATAGTAGATTGTCTTGAGACAACAGAGGTACCAAACTACCATCCTGCAGATGTCCTGATAGGGAAGAATTTTGATGAAGCTGTACCACGTGTTTATGCAGTTACATGCAGTCAGGCTTGGAGACATGCATATGGGTCTGGTAGCCTGGGGGACAGACCCCAAACTTGCAGCCAGGACTGGTGAGGTGGTTACTTCAGGAAGGGGGCTACTCTGTAGCAGTGAGACTAAAGAGGAGCCACAGCTGCTTGTGGGTACTGATGTTCCCTTGGACAGAGTAACTGCAAAGGTAGAGGTGACTAGTAGTACCCAGGCTAACAGTAAGGCACCACTGTCAGAGGATGCCAGATTTCCTGTGGAAGGGGAGCTGGGAAGCATTACTAAGAGAGAGTTGAGACAGGCTCGGCTCTCAGATCCTACATTGCAAGGCCTGAGGCAGGTAGCTAGTGAGGGACCTACCTGCTTTTTTCAAGGGAAGGGGGGATCTGTATACTTGGACAAAGGGTTACTTTATAGAGAGTTGACCCCTGAGGGAGGGCTAGAGGGTGAGAAAATGCAGCAGTTGGTAGTACCTAGAGCCTGCCATCTGGCACTTCTAGCCATAGCCCATGATATTCCCTTTCAGGTCATATGGGTACAAAATGTACAAAGAGACATATTATACAGAACTTTCATTGGCCTGGAATTTCCAGAGATGTTATAGGGTACTGCACGACCTGTGAGCAGTGCCAAAATGTAGGCAAGGCAGGAGACAAGGTGAAAGCTCCTTTGATGCCTTTGCCTGTGATTGAGGAGACATTTCAGAGGGTAGCAATGGATATTGTGGGGCCTATAAGTACCGCAAGTTCCACAGGGAAAAAGTATATCCTAGTGGTAGTAGATTATGCTACAACATACCCTGATGCAGTGGCTTTGTCCACCTCTGAGGCAGAAAAGGTGGCAAATGCTTTGTTGGTGGTTTTTAGCAGGGTAGCTTTCCCAAAAGAAATACTGACTGACATAGGTGCCAATCGCATGTCAGACCCGCTGAGTTGTCTGTGGAAATACTGTGGGGTAAAGCACCTGAAGACCACTCCTACCATCCCCAGACTAATGGCCTTGTTAAGAGGTTAAACTCTACACTCCAGTCCATGCTACAGGCATTTGCAGTCCAGTTTAAGAGGGAGTGGGACAAATATTTGCCCCATCTATTGCTTTCTTACAGAGAGGTTCCCAGGGAATCCACAGGTTTTCAGCCTTTGAGTTGCTGTATGGGCATAGGGTGAGAGGGCCTCTAGACTTAATTCATGATGAGTGGGAAGGCGAGCGCGAATCTCACAAGACGTCTGTTGTGGCATATGTCCTAAACCTCAGGACAAGGCTCAGGGAACCCATGGGCTTGGCCCAGGAGAACCTGTCAGAAGGCCAACAGCAGAAAAAAGGTCTGGTATGACAGGAATGCTTGAGCTAGAGAGTATGCTGTAGGGCAGCAGGTAATGGTTCTCATTACTTTCAGACACAACAAGCTGCAGGCAGTTTGGGAGGGACCTTACAATGTGGTAAGGGAGGTCAGTGATGTTAACTACATGGTAGAACTGCTAGGCAGGAGGCAGGGGCACAAATTGTACCATGTTAACATGATGAAACCTTACCATGTTAGGGAGGCCCTTGTGCTGAGTATTTGCAGTGGACTGCAGCAGGAGTCTGAGGGAGATCTGGTGACTGATCTCCTCAATGAGGCCTGGACTAACACTTCAGTGGAAGGGGTAGCAATTTGCCAGCAGCTATCTCCACCCAGGATGAGAAATATGAGCAGTGTTACAGGAGTTTGGAGACAGGTTCACTGGGAAACCAGGGTGCACCCACCAGGTGCAGCACCAGGTGGATACAGGACCCCAAAGGCCTATTAGGCAGGCCCCTAATAGGGTGCATGAGAGAGTCAAAACAGACTCTGAGGAAGGAGATACAGGAAATGTTGGAATTAGAGGTAATTCAAGAGTACAACAGTCCTTGGGCCTCCCCCAGTGGTGCTGGTGCTAAAGAAGGATGGCCCCACCAGGTTCTGTGTGGACTACAGGAAATAAAATAGTCACAGAGAGTCAGATGCTTACCCCATGCCTAGGACAGATCAATCCCTAGAGCAGCTGGGTGGGGCTAAGTATCTTACCATCATTGATTTTACCAAGGGTAACTGACAGGTGCCCTTGACTCCCAGTGCTAGAGAGAGGTCATCTTTGTGACCTCTTTTGGCTTGTATGAGTTCACAAAGATACCCTTTGGGATGAAAATTGCCCCAGCAACTTTCCAGAGGCTGGTAGATCATATCCTATCAGGAGAAGGAAGGTTCACCCTTGCTTACCTAGATGATATTGCAATCTACAGCCATTCCTAGCAAGAGCACCTTCAACATGTCAGGGAGATGCATGGCAGACTATAGAGGGCAGGGTTGACCATTAAGCCCAGCAAATGTCAAGTGGGTATGTCAGAGTTCTCCTACCTGGTACATAGAGTGGAGAATGGTAAGATAAGGCCAGAACCTGCCAAAGTGGAAGCCCTTCAGGCATGGCCTGCACCTGTTACCCAAAAGCAGGTGAGGGCATTTTTACAGACAGCAGGGTACTATAGAAAGTATGTCCCCAGTTATAATACCATAGCTGCTCCCCTCACAGACCTGGCAAGGAAAAATAGGCCAGATAAGGTAGTGTGGACCACAGTATCTGAGGAGGCATTTCAGAAGCTTAAAGAAGTTTTGGGAGGCCCCCTGTGTTAGCCAGTCCAGATTACAGTAAAAAAATTGTTGTGCAGGTGGATGCTTTGAACCATGGAGTGGGGGGCTGTACTTAGCTGAATTTCTTCAGAGGGAGAAGTGCACCCAGTGGTTTATCTCAGTCATAGGCACCAATCCATGGAGGAATGCGATGCAGCTGTAGAAAAGGAACGTCTGGATATAATGTGGGCACTGTAGAAACTTCAGCCTTATCTGTATGGAAGGAAATTAACTGTAGTTACAGATCAAAATCCCCTAACATGGTTACACTGAGCCAGCCATTAATATGCCAAGTTGCTAAGGTGGAGCCTAGGGTTGCAAGAATATGATATGTCAGTGCAGCACTGCAGTAGGTTTAGCAATGCCAACACAGATGGGCTCTCAAGGCAGGGAATGGGGTAAGGTATACCCAGATAAACTCAACCCTCTCAAGAACATTTCTTGATAGAGATTATATGAAGTTAAATATACTTTCCCCAAAGCAATTAAATGTATGCTTCAATGCAAAGGATGTATGCTTCTTATTAATACAAGGTTTTGACTGGTAAAGCAAGGATTAACTTGCTACAAAATTTTGAAATAAATGCTTCTCTGTACTAGCAGAAACTGCAAGGTTGAACAACATAAGACAACTTGCTTAAGCAAGCATGAAAGCAGTTAAGAACAGGTAAGTAACAATGGCTATGTGTCTGACACCTGTGAAAATAAAACATGCTTAGTTAGCTTTATTGTAAATATGTTTGTCCAGCTAGCTTGTTTTTATGGGATAGACATAACTGTAAATGGCATCCTGTTATAATAATAATAATATTTGGAACATACAAAGAAGGAAGTTGATCAACAGGGACTTTTTGTAAAGTCTTCAAATACAGCAAAGAAGAAAATAACCAAAGACGGACATGAAACAGAAATCAATCATGAAAATTGCAAGGACATTGAAAAACATCTGTTGCTTTGAAAAGATATATAAACTGGGCGTTGTTTTCTCTTTTTCGGAGATGTCTTAATCTGGGGTACATGGATTTTGAAATACTCATTTCTTGACTAAACAGAGACTTTATTCTAACCATGTTATAATACAATTGAAGTAACTCTGACAGTGTTAACTGCTTGGCAAGACTTCTGTTTGAATACAATAAATAATAACGGATACAGTAGTATGTTGTCAGTCTGGTCACTTACTGACAGTTCATCTTAATTTAACATTTCTCAAGGGACACTTGAAAAACTAGCTTGAATTCTCAGGTGGGGAAGAAATGTGAAAAACGAAGTGGCTGCCAACCTAGCTTGATAGAATTTTGTAAATAATTCTATGCCATTGTAAATATTAATATGATCCACAAGCTGTTTTTACAAATGTAAGAAAACTGTGTTATGTGCTAAGCTTCAAAAATATAACCACAGTGCACCCTGCTGGAAGAAAGCTGATAAGTAAAGAATTTACGACTGTGTGTGATCTCAAGCTTGGAGAGAGGATGTCTGCAACTAGAAACTCTTTCTATTGTCTTACGACATAGATAATTACTAGGTTTCACATGTATAAAGTGTCTTTTATTGCGGTGGCTTCCTGGCAGGTGCAGATAAAAAAATAAATGTTAAAATTTTGACTTCTGTGATCCAGGGAAACTTATGCATGCTTCCTTACCGAATATATGCACATATTTATCTTTTTTGTAAAGCAGTTTGGAAGTAAAATAAACAAAAATGTAAATTATGTACAACTATCTTCAAGAAAAGAAGAAAATAAAGACTGACTTGCATGCTCCCAGTAAATGTGTAGCGCAGACTTCTGTTTTGATGTATTAAGTGCTGGCTACAGGGAGGCATATACACTCCCAGCATGTTTTCAAACACATGCATGCCACCTTCATCCACCTAATGTCTGTTGCTCCATGCAAAGAATATCAGGTCTGTGCAAGGCATTATCTGTGGAATGTGTGGATACTGTGTGCAGTCTGCAGCATAGGCCAGGCCCAATGGAAAGAGAAGAGGTTGAGCAGATGGAATTCCATGGACCAGCCTTCTACCAATATGTTGTTGTCTTCAATGTGAATACCAAGAAAAAAGTCTGATGATGCAGCTCCCCATGGTGCCATTCACTGACCTGTCCATACACCACAGCTGCTCAAGACACCAGATATAGTTACATTATGGGACACCAGTTGTGTCTTCTGGACTACAGCTAAATTCCAGCAAAACTAAAATATTTCCTGTTAGCCTAACTACCCAGGCATTAATAGCTTCCAGTATGCAATCCCCTTTTACATGAAATCCTAAACCACCTAAATATTTAGCTATCATACTGTGTCCTAACCTTATCATTGTGACTGATCTTAAGTAAAAGAAATTTTGGTACAATGTCTTCTTACAGCTTCACAACTGGAAATAAAGTGCATCTTCCTCAATGAGCAGAATAAAAATCAGAAATAAATGGAGCACCTCTGCTGTTTTATATATTACATCATATGCAGATGCTGCCTAGCAATAGATGATTATTAAATATCAAATCTGATTTAACAATTCATCTGGAACTGTAAAAGTAAAAATGTAAAGGCTTGTATTGCTTACACAAGTCACTGTCTGAGTATCAGAATCACAATTTGGGGCACAAACATGAAAACTCTCAACCTACATCAACTGTTTACCTATGATATAATTAACCCTGCTATTTGTGCAAAACTCAGTCATATTCATAAACCTCAAATGCATTTACAAGAAACTCAAGTCACAGCACAATTCAGGTATACCATCATAACATACTACTGATATTGACTGGTTTGTATAACCTGCAAATCAGTTATTACCGATTTTGCTATATTACTTATCCAACTCTAATAACAATCCTCCAGTAATGAAGATGAACATGTTAAAACTAACCATACTATTTTGTACTTTGTGTACTACCGATTATCTTTTAAATCTTATCAGTGTACACACACACACACACACACACACACACACACACACACACACACACACACACACACACGCACACACACACTTATGACTGTTATTTCTCATCTAATTCACTATTATTAAAGCTGGAGCCATGGATCATATCCCACTCTGTATATCAACTATAATCCTCCAAACAGCCTGAAACAGAAAAGGTTTAAGACAGCACTAATAATTTATGCAACTATACGAGCAAATGTAAATCCTTAGAAGCATCAATTAATCCTTGTCATTATAGAAGTGTGGCTTAAAGAATAACATACACCAGCTCAATCCATATAACAAGACTACATGTTTCTGTAGCAACAGTCAGACTGAAAGAAATGGGTGGAGGGATTTCTCCTATGCATTAAAAGCTACTCCTTCCACACAAACCCACAGTAAGCAACGCCACAGAATAGACTGACCAAATGGATTATGTTAGAGCATACAATGAGTAATTCAATAAAGATTAACATCATAGTAATATACTTTCCTCCTCTAGCTACCCTAGGCATGTTCTCTCATCTTACTTAATACTTTTGTGGAATGTGACTTTAACTGGCTATATCCATTCTGCCAAGGGGATAAAAGAGAAGCAAGCATCACCAAGGTGGAAGTTTCAGTAAGGTGGAAGACAAACTTCCACCTTGTTGAACTAAAAAATACAAACTTACTTTTCCTTCATACACTGTGCAAGTGTCTGCACATGTGCCCCATACAGGAATATGAAGCCATCTCCTACTGCAGAAGATGGTTGAGAAAGACTGCAGCAGGAAGAATTTTCTCTCTCTCTCTCTCTCTCTCTATATATATATATATATATGGTTCCCATTCAGAAGCCTGAAACATCATAAGCCTGAAAATCAAAATCCTGAAACCAAAAGCCTGAAAATTCAGAATCCTGAAAACTCAAAATCCTGAAAGACCAAAATCCTGAAAGACCAAAATCCTGAAACTCAAAATCCTGAAAACACAAAATAGACATACTGATGTCATTGTGGCTTTGCTATTGTTAGCCCTGTGGTGTTAGGTCATGCGTTGGGGTCAGGTAAGTGTGGTTGGTTTTATTTTAGGGTTAGGGCGGTTTAAGTGAGTTAGGGTTAGGGCGCAGGTTAGGCATGTATGCAATAGTGACAAATATTGGGGTTAGGGGTGGTTTAAGTGAGTTAGGGTTAGGGTGCGGGTCAGGTGAGTGTGTGATAGTGACGGTCCTTAGGGTTAGGGTTAGGGTCAGGGTCAGTTGGTAGATATTAGTGTCTTTATAGTGACATATTAGCATTATTTGTGTTTTCAGGATTTTGAGTTTCAGGATTTTGGTCTTTCAGGATTTTGGGCTTTCAGGATTTTGAGTTTTCAGGATTCTGAATTTTCAGGCTTTTGGTTTCAGGATTTTGATTTTCAGGCTTATGATGTTTCAGGCTTCTGAATGGGAACCATATATATATATATATATATATATATATATATATATATTTTTTTAAAAGCATTGTATAAAAGAAAAATATTGTCTTTTGTGTAGTTAATGCTGGTATACCCACAGCTAGCTTAATAATTTGATCTCTCAGTCTTCACCCTTGTGACCAAATTATGCCAGATATAAATAAACACAGTGCCTCTGCTACTCAGTTGTGGCTTGTTGTTAAAGTACACTAAGTGATCACAAAGCTGAACTTTCAGCGTACCAGGAATGACACCAATCGTAACTTGAATCAAGTCTGTGCCAGATGCTGCAGGACTTGTAGGCTGAGCTACAGCTCCTACATTGGACTGATGTATTATTAGACAATAATCAAACCACAGCTCTTAGCACATTTCTTATGTTTCTAGAAGGAATCCACAACAGATTATTTCTCTCACCACAGATGAGGATAAAAGCTACATCATGCCCATGGATTTTCAAAATCAATAATATAAAAAAGTTACTGAGATAAAGAGATAAAGTCTGACACCAGTGGAAAGCTGATCACACCAACAACACAAAGAAAAAAGAATCTCATTTCCATCATTTTACCATAAGTTTAATATTTTCAATATACCACATAGGCTATAAAGACGATATATTTAATCCACTATACTACTAACCCATTACAACATGATTTTTTTATTCCTTTTCTGCTTTGCAATATCACTACAGACTATTACTACATCACCATGCAGCAAATCACATTAGGAACACCAAGCTCCCCAAAAATGCAATACTGCCACCAGACCTCAGCAGTAGAATCACATTGCAACCACCAAACTCACTAATGCTTCCATAACCTAAGCAGTACTCAGTGGCTTTTAAGGCTGCCTGAGCTGACTATCCCGTGTGATACTACCCTTAACAGAAGTGACTCAGTAGTTATACACACTGATGCTCTACTCATCAGGCTGTTTAAATAAGAGTAGCAGTTAAATGTCTGTCAGGTGTCAGGATATGGAAAGTCATCAAGGCACTTATATTCTGTTACCCCAAATATGTATATATAACTTGATGGTTGCACATGTGAGAGTGAATGACTATTAACATTCCATCTCTGAAGATGGGAAGAGACACATGGCTAAACTCCCTTGGCATGCATCAGAGTGAGGGAAGGAGCATACCTTGCAGCACATCTTGAGAACTTGAGCAGTATATTGCCATCAACATAAAGGATTCAACATGTCAGGCATAAAAATAATTGAACTCAACAACTGGCTCAGTAACTGGTGTCATTATATGGGGGTCTAGTGTGTGTCAGCATGAAGAGAGGCGACTCGTAGTCCTATATTTTACATACCTCTCCAGAGCTTCTCCCTCTTAACCGAGTAATTCCTTATACCCAAAATGCCTTTTTTATGCTGAATTACCCTCCAGTGCCTTATGACTTAACAAATGCCAGCCACACCAATATCAATATGGCACTGCTCAGTCTGCAGTAGAATCCTTTCTGAATCCTGAAAGAATAAACAATTGCATAGCTGCTAAAACTTGTTTCCATTCCGATGACAATACTTCCTCTCTACCTGTTTTTAATGCTTAGCATTCATTTAGATAGCCCACTGTGGGATATTCTTTTTATTTTACAAACCCATCACCTCATTTTAATTGAATGAGACAATGACCTTTGACTCCTGTATAGCCTGGTATCTATCACATCACATGTTAATGGAAGACACCCATCCATGACCCCCAGAGCCTCTGAAGCCTAGCTTATCAAACAGGTACCAACTATTGACTATAACACAGTCCTTATGTGGGATTCAATTACCCGTCCATAATTTAGCAAATAGAATGACAAATGATAAATAGGTGCATCAGTGCCCAGACTTCGTCAATGTTGACTGTCTGAAATGGATATTATAATCCCCAGCTACCATTGCTCCATCATCAGAGCACCATGCCATCATATTCTCCCTAAGTACCTAACCACAGATGTACCCAAATTTGATTGCCTTCATAGATTTCTACAAGGAATATCTCCTGCAGGGTGCTTGCTGATGACTTAATGAGTTTTTAAGGGCTCTCCATCTGAACAGAGCCCCATGACTAAAGATGCAGTTTATGGCATTGATTTCTATTGTCTTCTATATTACTGTATAGAAGCATCAGTCCCCATCCATGGCAATTTCAGTAGAAAGTTTAGAAACATCCCCTTGTGGCTTCCTCAAGTATTAATGAATTCTACAAAAAGAAAAAAAAACACTGTTAGTGCTAAAAAATAAGGTCACATTATCCTGCATTAATAAAGCATAAAGAGCTAAGGATCAAAACCTGCAGGGCAAAATATGAACTAAACAATGCTACAGCACCCAAGTACAACCAGAATACATTATTCAGCTACATCAGGCACCTCAAGAACCTTTCCCAGCATTGCACTGACCTTATATCCAATGGTACCTCAGACTCAGATGCTGGGGAAAGCTCAATTCTACTAACAGACATATTTAGCTAAAACTTCACCCATCTTTCCTTCATTTTCTCAAATTCTCTTCCTCTTATACTACCCTGTCAGCAGCTCATAGTATGATTAGAACTGAGGAGGACTTTGAAACTTTTTACAAAACTAAGAATAGTAGTTCTATTGGTCCAGGCAACATACTAGACAGCTTTTTTGTTAATATGAAACAATACCTCACTTAATCCTTCACAACCCTATTCAGACTTAGCATTTCCATGGTGTATTTACTAGAGCCATTGAGACCTGTTGTTGTGGTACTCTTCCACAAAGATGACCCTGACACTGACCATAGGAAAAAATAAACCAATTAGTTGTATTAGTATCATTTGTAAAACTAATGGAATGTATATTTATGGAACTTATAAATACAGATATGGTATATTACAAGCTATAGACGCAAACCAATTTGTCTATATGAAGGGTAGAATATGCCTATTTAACCTGGTAGATTTCTTTGAGAAGAGTCACAGAGACATTTGGTGAAAAAAATGTCTGTGTACATTGGTTAACAGAATCTGCTCAAGACCTTTGCTACTACTGGTGTCAGAGTAAACTGTCAAAACTGAATATATAATCCCCTATGTTACTCAATGAATAGTAAATTGGCTTACAGAGAAAACCAACACTTTCAAGATTCATGGTAGACTTTCTTTTAAAATATTAGTCACTATTGGCATCCTCCAGGATTCCATGCTGTGGTCCTTATTGTCTTCTTCTACTTTGCTGGCCTTGGTGCTGACATCAGGGAGTTATGGTTGATCATGTTTGTTGACTGCAGCTTGGAGTTGTTGTTATCACATATGAAGTCATAGACAATAAAATCCACGAACTTCAGGCTCCTTCTTTACTTTGAAAACTTTAATTTTAGATTTAACTTTAAAACAGCAAAGAACAAGTAAAACCACAATAAATCAAGCGCTTTCACCCAGGCTCTCCCAGGCTTTTTCAAGACTGGAAAGCCTGGGAGAGCCTGGGTGAAAGCGCTTGATTTATTGTGGTTTTATTTGTTCTTTGCTGTTTTAAAGTTAAATCTAAAATTAAAGTTTTCAAAGTAAAGAAGGAGCTTGAAGTTCGTGGATTTTATTGTCTATTACCAGTGTGTTTTCGTGGTGCTTTGCACATATGAAGTCATCCATATCCTGCAAGAGGTATATTCTTCACTAATGCATGATGTTCGGAATATGAACTAATATTTAACATAACACAATGCAATGGCATCCTCTTTTGAAAGCAGAACCACTGTAACTTCCACATAACTGAGACCCCCCCCCCCAAACTAGATTCTCTTACTATAAATCTGCACACATACATAGACACAGAACTCTCCTTAGGTTATTACATACTGACTTGCATTATGAAATCTTTCTACCTAGTCTAACTAATTACTAAAGGTATATTATCCAGGTCAGAAAATAAGAAATTGTTCTTCTTGCTTCTTCTTTACCAGGTTCATACTTGAATATAATGAATCCCTTTTGTATATGCTTATCCATACCGATCACTCAAATGAAAAAAAGAACTGACAAGTCCATAGAAACCAAATAGCAGGTGTGAGCTGCCTAAGCTGAGCAAAGGGAATAATAGCATTATATATTGGCACTGTTTTTACACACTTTTGCATTGTTGTGATCTATGTCTAAAAAGCAAAGATCTCTTCCACATTTATAAAGCTGGAAGTACCACACAACCCACACTACAGACATGAGTCTACTTCAAAATGTAAACATAAAAAGGAAATGTTGATAGAATTCCTATCTCTGCCAGAGAAATCTCCTACAAATAGAATAGCCTTTGCTTCTATGTCAAGCAAAGCAGCTCCCAAGCTCTCTTAAAAATAATCTTAACGAGTGGATGGTGATACATAATTTTACCCTGGTCTTTCCCCCGATCCTTATTAATAAAATAAACATAATATGAATTGCAGTAATTAGACTACAGATTGTCCACTGGACTAGTACTTACCTATGAACATGCAAAACTAAATGCTTAGGTAAGATGACTAGCAGAAGAACAAAAATATAAGGTTTCAGTGTTTTAGCTATATATCGGCATCAGTGGTACAAAAGGTAGCACACTTGGCTTTGGTGCAAAAGGCTGTGAGTTCTATTTCCTCACCAGGTAGATTGATTGCAGGCACTGCAATGCAGTAAAAGGAGGTGATACACTCTTGAGTGTGTCATCCTTCTGTCTTTGTTAGTGGTAGTTCAGGTGGATGTAAAGGATCCCACAACACCTGTTGATAAGAATCTGGGAAGTTCCCTGATGCCCTGACAAAATTTCCCCTAGTAGTATAAATACCACCTTGGGTTTCCCATAAAAACAAACTACTAGCCCAGTAGACAAATGTTAAATACATGCCATAATACAGCAATGTAGGTCTGGTAAAAATAAATAAAATTTAATTAAAGAATAAAACACAGTTCCTAAGCGCTTTCTTCTCATGGGAAAGAGACTTCATCAGATAACAAGCTAAGCAATTAGTCCAGTTTAAATACTTCTACCTAAAATAATTAAAGACATTGTTAATGTTTGCCCACCATATTAACCCCTGAATGGATTCCCACAAAAAAAAATACTAACCACTGAAAGTTTTGATTTAACAGTGTCAAATTAAGCTTAACCATCCATATGCATTGTTATATGTTAACCATGGCGAAAATTACAAAGGTACTGTTAAAGTTGGTGTTAATGCTGTAGCCATTCTCTTGAATGTTTTATTGATCAAACAATTGTTAGTGGTGATATCCACGTGAAATTTAAACTATCAAAGAAAGAACATTTGAATTACACCGAAACGAGGGCCACACTAATTTGACGGATAAAAGGGAACCTGTTAAAGTATATTCCAGTCTAAAAGAAATTATTTTTTCCCTTGAGAAGTTGGTTTTTAAATTTAAGAGTTTATAAATTGAAAACAATTATTTTCATGAATGTTTAAATTGAAAAATTGTCCCACAGGGGCTTCATTTTTGAAAATTCTCTTTTGGGATTAGATATGATAGTGATATTGTTGTTGATATTGTAAAATTCTTTGACAAATGTGGTCTGGACCTTATATAGAAAATGATAAAATTGAATGAAGGTGCATTAGACAATTTAAGTCCAAAACTGGATAGATTGAATCAAAATATTATGGACAGCCTACTCTTCCCAGAATATGCTGGTTTGTATATGAGTACTTTAGCCAGAGTTGATAGAAAATGTAAGAATTTGTTTAATAAAAATCATAAAAAATGGGTTAGGGATGTCAGACATTATGCAGACAACAATGTTTACCCAGTACCTAAAACTGCTAAGAATTATGTGGGTACAAGATCCCCTGTAGTACTTGAACACTTGACCCAGAGAATTGAAAGGCCAGTTAGTTACAATAGAAGGGCAGGTTTAGATAAATTAGACTCTTTTTCTACCAGTGAACAAGATTTTTACCCATTCGCAGGTCAGAGAGGTTAGAAAGCTAAGGAAAGCATATAGTGGAAATAGATCTACCTCATTCGATCGAGGTGAAAGAGAAGAATAGGTTGGAGGCACAGAGGAAGATATAATTATTTTCTACCAGGTTGGAATTGTAGCATGTTATAAAGATTTTAAAATTTACAACTACACTGACAGGCCCCTTTCTAGGGAACAATTCTCCTGTCTTTGAAAGGATTTAAATTTATTCTAACTAATAAAGGGGAGGTAGCTGACAGTCTGCTTGAGTTGAAATTATTTACGAGAAAATTAAATCTGAATTTGTTTTTAAGGATTATGGTAACAGTAAAAAATCAGAGAGTTTAAAAAGGCACAGTGCTTTTAATCTGCCTTTAAGCGTTATTATTCAGGTATTTGAACATTATGTCACAGAGGATATATAGCAAGTATTTAAGGAACACAAAAACACTCTTTCAACCTCAGCAGAGGAGAAAGAGACGTTTTAAAGGCATTAAGAAGTGATAGTGGTATTAGGATAATGAAACCTGATAAGGGGGGTTGGGTAGTATTATTTGGTACAGAAGAATACAACAACACCATGACCAATATGTTGCTGAATTGTGAAACATACTCTTCAATATCTAAGAACAAAATGACTATAGCATATAGTAGGATTGATTCCTACCTGGAAGAATATTTGTTAGAAGGTAGGATTGTTTTAGCTAAATGTTCCAAAACCCACCTGACGGCAGTATTTATCAACCATCATGTAAAAGAAGTTATATTTAGAACTCCCCATTAAGTAACGGATTCATGTGACTTTTTAGGGAAATTAAAACCTAGTTTATAGAAGGAAGGTTTAACTTTTGTCACCATCGATGTAAAAGATCTTTTCACTGTCATCCCTAAAAAAGAAGGGTTAGAATATTTTGGTGACCCCCTTCGTCACTATTCCACACTTTCCACTGATACCCTACTTCTACTCAATGAATTTATGGAACTTGTTCTCAAAAACAATTTCCTGTATTTTCAAAGGGAGTATTATTAGCAGATTACCAAGGTTGCAATGGCCACAGCATGTTCCCCGGTTTTCACTAATTTGGTCATGCTAGGGTGAGAAGAGGGACATATTTTTAAGAATTCTTATGCCGACTTCATCCATTTGTACATCAGATTTTTGAATGACATTTTCATCTTATGGAATGGGGATGAGGATGGAATAAAACAATTTACGAATTATTTGAATGGGTGTTCCGAATATTTTAAATTCACTTCTCACTACAATGCCAAATGGATTAATTATCTTGATACTGCCATTTATCAAACAAACTCTGGTTTCAAGTCCAAAGTATTTAGGAATGAGACATTTTGCAATAGTTATTTATGTTTCACTAGTAATCATCCTTTTTAGCAAAAGAAAAATTTAGTGAGGGGACAGGCAATTAGAGTTACTAAGATGACATCTGAACAAAGTGATATTGGTATTGAACTAGGAAAAATACAGGCAATGTTTTTAGAAAGGGGTTATCCCAATAAACAGGTTGGACCAATGGAGTACAGGGAATATTACTGTGGATGGACCATGTCACACCCTACATGACTTTAAAATTTACAATTACAGCAGTGAGGAGATTGACAGGAAACATTTTCTTTTATTTTCAAAAGGTTTTAAATTCATCCCCTCTACAGGGGGTAAATTAGTGGACAGCTTAATAGACTTGAGGATTTTTCTACGGAAAAATAATTTAGATATTATGTTTCAGGGGCAACAGGTTGGTGGTACTAATAGTGGTATTAGAAAACCTAGTACCTATAATCCCCCTATACACCCCCAGCTAAAAAATTTTGAAAGGGAAGTCGAAGAAGAAATCAGGAATGTTTATAGGGGTGGATGGCATGGTAAATTTAACATGACTAGAGAAGAAAAGGTACTTCTCAAATCCATTCAAGAAAATAGATACCTGAGGGTGATGCAACCCGACAAAGGTGGAGGGGTGGTCTTCATGGACAGTATTTTGTATTCCAGTAAGATGATGGATATGCTTAATGATACCAACAGGTATGTTAGGGTATCCAAGAATGAGATTAACTTAGCATACCGTAAGATTGATTTGGTTTTACAGGACATGCTGAATGACAATTTTATAAACCAGGACACTTTTAAGTATCTCAGTGTGGACAGACCCCGTATCCCTGCTATTTTCGGGATACCCAAGGTGCATAAAAGTGTGGAGGATCCACCCCTGAGACCCATTGTGGCAGCCAATAGCTCTAAAACCCATCCGTTGGCCAAATTTTTGGATATAAAATTAAAAGATATTTGGGTTAGGGCCAATGATATACTTAAGGACTCCTGGGAATTTCTGAGAAGTATTAATAGCAATATGTATTCAGATTCCTTAATATTTGTAACCCTTGATATTCAGGATTTATTTAATGTGATTCCACATGCTACAGGGTCAGAATGGTTCCAGGATGCCATTCACCAACATGGAAAACTTGACCACAATACTTTTCTGGTTTACACAGAGTTGATGGATTTGGTTTTGAAACACAAATTTATATTTTTTGAGGGTGAGTTTTTTAAACAGATCCAGGGAGTGGCCATGGGGGCAAGTTGTGCCCCTACTTATGCCAACATTGTGCTTATGGTTTGGGAAGAGAAGTTTGTGTTCCAGTCTGAATATGCACAATATTGGGTATATTACAAAAGTTACCTGAATGATATTTGCATTTTTTGGAAAGGTAGTATGGAAAAGTTAACAGACTTCATTGACTATCTAAACCATACCACTAATTTTTTGAAATTTACTTCCCATATTACACATGACTATATGAATTTTCTGGACGTCACTATTAAAAAAGATGTCCTAGGGCAGCAGTTTACATCTAATGTATATAGAAAGGAAACCTTTTCTAACTTGTACCTGTATTTCACTAGTTCCCATCCATTTAAACAGAAGAGAAGTATTATCAAGGGACAATTTGTCCGTAGTTGTAGGATGACCTCTTTGGACTCGGACTTCGAAGACGAAAGTCAGAGAGTCAAAGAAATGTTTATATCTAGGAAGTATCCTAACTATTTAATTGATGAGGTTTTGGAGGAAGTAAAGAATGGGAGAAAGGATAGGTTTTCCCCTATTTTGGGAACAGGAGATACAAGTGTGATAGTACCAATAAATGTGCAGGGTACCACACAACAACCAGGGGTTACGTTACCAAGGATGAAATCAAGAAACCTTGGGGGTAACTATGTGATGTTTTATAATCAGAATACCTCTAGGGTTAAAAACATTATTACTCAACACTGGAGCAGGTTTAGGTGTTATTCAGAGTTGGACGTTTTGTTTACCAACACCCTAGGATTTACATATAAAAAAGGCAGGAACCTCAAGGATTTGCTGGAGCATAATGGTTCTATTGTTTCATGTAAGAAATTGGGAACCTACAAATGTGGGGCATGTGCCCAATGCCCATATATACTTAGACAGGATTCTGTATACATCCGGTCAAGAGACCATCAGATTCAGAGTAGTAGTTTTTCCAACTGCAATAGTGAAGGCTTGATTTATTTAGCCCTATGTAAAACCTGTGGTGCATTTTACATTGGAAAAACTACTCGTAAACTCAAAAGGAGGATTTATGAGCATTTATATGCTATTAGAGTCGAATATATTAAAAATGCCTTGTTTAAACATACACTGACATGTCCCCAAGCAAAATGGGGATTCTTTGTTGTAGAGAAGGTGCAATGTGATGTGAGGGGGGGCCCGTGGGAAAATAGGATAGAGGTGAGAGAAATATTTTGGCAGTTGTTATTGGAAGCCAATAGATTCCCAGGGCTGAATGAATACATATCCATTGCCCCTATTTTAAAAATGAGAGCTGCAAAACTATAAAATAAGTATATATATTGTTTTGCAAGTTCCTTTTGTTGGTTTTTGATTCAAGTTTATTTATCTGTCCAACACATTGTGATGGTTTTAGTATTTATATATTTATTTTAAAGTTCTTTTAAAAAAAATATGTCCATGTTTTTATCTACTTTCATCTGTATTTGTGGCAAGTTGGTAGGTTGTCACGAATATTTTAGTTACAGGATTTTATTGGTGTCAATTAAACAATTGTTTTAATTACTAATTAGATTGGGAGGGGTATATAAGCAGGCACAACCTTCATTCTTTCATTTTACATCTGAGGAAGTCTGGTGGACGAAAACGCTTTGTATTGTGTGGCGTTTATATGACTGCTGCTGCTTACACCTACAGGCTCGTGTTTTTTTATTATTACCTTCTGCCTCTTTGGGTGCCTGTTGTGGTTTTATTGGTTCCTGGTTCTGTGGCACCCTTTCCTTGGTGTTTTTGGATTACAATTTATGAATTATTTGAATGGGTGTTCCGAATATTTTAAATTCACTTCTCAATACAATGCCAAATGGATTAATTATCTTGATACTGCCATTTATCAAACAAACTCTGGTTTCAAGTCCAAAGTATTTAGGAATGAGACATTTTGCAATAGTTATTTATGTTTCACTAGCAATCATCCTTTTTAGCAAAAGAAAAATTTAGTGAGGGGACAGGCAATTAGAGTTACTAAGATGACATCTGAACAAAGTGATATTGGTATTGAACTAGGAAAAATACAGGCAATGTTTTTAGAAAGGGGTTATCCTAATAAACATGTAATTAACATTATCAAAGAGGTGGAAGGTGGACGGGACACTAGGTTCAAACTGCTTCTAGGTGTTGGACTTGACAAGTCCACTATCCCTAACCTGTAGTCGGTTATGATAGAACCCTAGTTCTCAAGTTCAAACAACTTACTGGTTGAGTGCAAGATATCATCAAGAGAAATTGCTGCCTTTTATGGTTTAATAATGAAGTATTAGAAGTGATAGGTATGAATCCTCTCTTTTCATTAAAGACAGGAAAGAACTTTAAACAGATATTTGAATCAAAAATAAACCCACTGAACAATGGGACAATTGGCACTAAAACCTGTAGTGGATGCAAACAATGCCCCTATATTTTTAAGTGGGATTTTATTACACTGGGCAACCAATTAGGAAGTAAAGTAAAATTTAAAAATGGGACTTGTTTTTCCAAAAGGTTAATATACATGGCAATATGTGAAGGGTGTCCAGCTTTCTATATTGGCAAAATGGAGAGGGCTTTAAGGGTAAGAGTTTATGAACATCTTTACAATATAAATATGAATAAATAACATAATGCCCTCTATAAACATCCCAGGATAAGTGCCCTTTAAAGGCTGTAAATTTGGTATTATAGATATGCTGGGACCCAACCACAAATGGAGGGGATTGAAAGCTTATTTTATTAAAAATGGAATTAAAATGGTAGTTTAGACTGAGAGCTACACTCCCCCATGGATTAAATGATTATGTGTCTTTGATGTCTGTGTTAAAGGAGAGAGCAGCTTTAGTATCGAATTGACACCTACAACAGTGTTTTTAAAATGGATTATCTAATAATTCTACAGATATTTGTATTCTTTAATGTATATAAAATATATATACTGTGTGTATATATATATATATATATATATATATATATATATATATATATATATATATATATATATTGTTTTTATTTATTTATTTATTTATTTATTATTATTTTTTTTTTTATTTAATTGTACAATTAACAATGCATATGGATGGTTAAGCTTAATTTGACTTTGTTTAATCAAAACTTAGAGTGGTTAGTTCATAGGTAGGTAAGTACTAGGCTATCAGCCTGGGGCCTATACAAGCCCAGCCAAAAAGGTACCCTGGCTTTTGCCACCCAAGAAAATTATTTTCCTGTGCCACTGTTGAGCAGAGCCACAGAGGTAATCCCCGGGGTGAATTTCCTATTTCCCATTAAATCATCAAGATTTTTCTTGAAGAGTGCTAATGAGGAGCTTTGTTTGATATAGATAGGTAGTTTATTCCAGAGTATAGGAAGTCTCTGGGACAGGAATCTATTCCTCTGGCATGTTCTGTTTATTGTGGTGACAAGGTTTAGGTCCCTAGAGCGTGTAGCTCAGAGGGATTGGGATTTCTTTAAGTGGAGCATGTCCAACAGCTCTGGGTTTGACATAGCTTTGCATGTTAGGCAGAGATCACCTCTGAGTAGGCGATATGCGACGGAGTAAAGCTGGAGTTTTTTGAGATGTTCTGCATAGGGCATCTGTTTGAGGCCGGTAATCCTCTTTGTGAGGTATTTCTGCAGCCTTTCCAGTTGTTGTAGATGTCTTGTGAGGTACATACCAAAAGGGGCGTTGTACTCTATAATGGGTCTAATGAGTGATGTATAGAGGGGAACAGTGACCTCTTTTTTTCTGGATGAAAAGCCTTTTGTGATGAGGTGTGCCATGTAGAAGGATTTCCTGACTACTGTGGCAATGTGATTATCAAAGGAGAGACGACTGTCCCCCTGTGTCCCAAGGTCTCTTATTACACTTTCGGTGTTAAGTATACTACTGCCTTTGTTGTAGTTCATGGGTACAGAGTTTTTACCAAAGGGGATGACAATGCACTTTTTGGCATTGAGCCTGAGGCCATGGCTTTGACACCAGGCATCTGTCTCAGTGAGGCCCTTTTGTAGGATGTCCACATCGTTAGGAGTTTCGATTATGGCTCCTAGTTTGCAGTCATCTGCGAACTTTGTTAGCCAAAGACCTTCTATGTTAGCCTGTACTTCAGAGAAGTAGATACCAAACAGGAGAGGACCCAGGACTGAACCCTATGGTACTCCACTTGTCACTGGTCTGAAGTCGGATTTGGAGTCTGCTACTTTCACAGTGTGAGTTCTGTCAGTGAGCCAGTTGACAACTTTTAATTTTTTTAAATGGGAATACATTCAGGGGTTAATATGTTGGATACCAATTAACAATGTCTTTAATTATTGTAGGTAGAAGTATTAAACTGGGCTAATTGTGTAATTTGTTATCTGATAAAGTCGCTTTCCCATAAGATGAAAGCACTTATGAACTGTGTTTTATTCCTTAATTAAATTTTATTTATTTTTACCGGACCTCCGTTACTGTGTTGGACTACGCTTTATTTGATTACTGGTTTCAACACTGACATGCCATACTATGCCTTATAACTTTTAAGATCTCTAGAATTATTAGTTATCAATATTGTTAGAATGGAAAACAGTTGCATTTTTTCATAAGTACTGGATTTTCCATGTTCCAGGAAAAATACCAGTAAATCCTAAATATGGTCTGTCTGAGTATTGTAAGACCCAAGGTTTTTCACTGAATTTGGTACTTTAAACCATCATGTCTATCTATCTATCTATCTATCTATCTATCTATCTATCTATCTATCTATCTATCTATCTACATACATATTCCAAGAAAAAAAAAAAACAGCCAAACTAGAGTTTTCATTGTGTGATACTTTAAACCTCTGGTAATGGAGGCACATGGGTTATATGCAAATGACCCCTTAAGGGCATTAAGTGTTTCAGATACATTGCTTCTGAATACCCATGACGTGCTACTTTTTAAGTCTTTATGGATGCATTTTGTCCGATAACACAATCCCCACTAGCTATTGATATGCATGTTTCAGCCTTTTTATTAACCTCATCAGCACAGAATAAGTGAACTTTTTAGCTATACTTTAGAAATACAGGGTCTTTAAACCCAGCTGATGCCTATAAAAATTAAGGTGCATGTAAAATATCCCAACTAGCATCCAAATCAAAGGGTAAAAAGGTCATACAGATAAACCATGCAGTAAAAACTTCAAGAATAAACCATCCAAGCTAGAGTTTCTATTGTGCGATACCTTAATCCTTCAGTAACGGAGGTACATGGGATATATGCAAATGAGCCCTTAATGACATTAAGTGTTTCAGCTATGTGGCTTCCGAATACCCATGGCTTTATCCTTTTTAGATCTTTATGGATGCACTCACGCCAATAAAGCCAAGCCCTACCAGCTGTGGACATGCCTGTTTTGGTATTTGTATAAACGCATCAGCACATGATATGTGGATTGTTTGGCTATACTTTGAAACACAGGGTCTTTAAACCCATTTGATGCCCATAAATATTAAAGTGCCTGACAAATGTCCCAACTAACATCCAAATCAAAGGGTAAAAAGGTCACATAGAAAAATCATTCCATGTTTGTAAAGTTGGTGATTGTAGGATATGTTAAAGCCTTGTATCCTTTTAGTACAATATCTGTGTGTGCATTTCAGTTGTTGCATGTGTCTAGACAGATACATGCCAAAGGCAGCATTATATTCAATGATTGACCTAATGAGGACTGAGTAAAGGGGGACGGTAGCATCCTGGATCTAGTCACAATCCCTTTGTTATAGGTTCTGCAATGTGAGGAAAGGGAGTAGCCGAAAGATATAAATTAATAAACATTATTTCTTCAAGAGAAATAGTTTCTGAAGTAATGTTTTCATATTCAGCAACAAAATTCATGGAATTGTCTTCTCTTGAACAAAATGAGGAAATATTATTGGAACTTACATAGGACAAATAAACTGAAATTTCCTCTACAAAAACAGTTCAGTCAGCTGAACCATGAAAATTGCTGTCAATCTTTTCCACAAAAATTGCAAATTATGAAGAAGAAATTATCTATAACAAATGATTCCATCCTTATAAAATTGGATTATCTCCAAATGAATACCAAATTGATTACTTTAAAATTCAGAAAACCAGAATTCATTCATCTCAACAAAGAGGAGTAGTGTGGTAGATTTCTTTTTCTTTTTATTTGATATAGAACTATAAGTACAGAGATGCATCAACCAATGACCAATACATACACACAAACACACACACACACACACACACACACACACACACACACACACACACACACACACACACACACACATACACACACACGCCCGCGCGCGTGTGTGTGTATATAGGGTCTATATTAGAACATTGAAGTTTCACAACTTCGAATGTTCTAATATCGAGCCCTATTCAGCGAACGCTGAAAATAGTGAAGTTGCAGAACACTGAATTTCTTCCAAGGGAAGGAATTCGGTTGGCCGTTCCTGTGGCTTCACTATGTTCAGCATTGAGGTGGAAAGTTATGGGTCGTGATCAGGTATGTGTGCGATTGTGTGGACGTGAGGGTCAGGGTGTGAGGTAGGTGAGTTGGGGTTAGGGAGCAGGTCAGTTAAGTGTGCGATTGTGCGGACGTGAGGGTTAGGGTGGGGTAGGTGTGTTAGGGTTAGGGCGCGGGTGAGGTGAGTGCGTGATAGTGATGGACCTTAGGGTTAGAGTTTGGGTTAAGGTAAGTGGATAGCTAGTGGTGTGTGTACAGTTTAGTGTAGGGTTAGATATAGGATTTTAGGTGTATGTGTGTGGATTGCTGTTTGTTTGGTGTGTTTGTGTTATGTATGTGTGTCGGAACAGCAATTTTTTTCCCTGGGATGATATTGTCAGCGTTCGCTGAATAGGGGTTGATATTAGAACAGTCAACGTTTTAAAAAGTCGATGTTCTAATATAGACCTGTGTGTATATATATATATATATATATATATATATATATATATATATATATATATATATATATGTATGTATAAAACACCAAAACAAAAGTCCAGCACTACTAAAGTACATATATTACATACAAATGTAATAAAATAAAATGTCCAGGTATTACTTTCAGCAGTATTTATTCAGACAAATGCCCTTGGCCAACAAACAGTCACAGCAACAAGAAACTCCAAACTGGTTTCGCCCCCTGGCATCCTCAGTGGAATAATACATTCCCTTGTAATGAATACATTTATATACCCATTTCTTAAAGACATAGGATAATTTCATCTTACATTTTTAATATATATTAAACAATACATATTAAATAAGTCCCCCTTATTTTCCGGTATCTGCATTATAAGTGGATTTATCCACATATTAAACTCCCAAAAGTCCTATTAAGAAAATTGACAGTCACACTTGCAAAGATGATATGCGACGGAGTAAAGCTGGAGTTTTTAGAGACGGTCTGCATAGGGCATTTGTTTGAGGCCAGTAATCCTCTTTGTGAGGTATTTCTATGGCCTTTCCAGTTGTTGTAGATGTCTTGTGAGGTACATACCAAAAGTAGTGTTGTACTCTATAATGGGTCTAATGAGTGATGTGTAGAGGGGAACAATGACGTCTTTTTTTCTGGATGAGAAACCTTTTGTGATGAGGTGAGCCATGTAGAAGGATTTCCTGACCACTGTGGCAATGTGATTATCAAAGGAGAGACTACTGTCCACCTGTGTCCCAAGGTCTCTTATCACATTTTCAGAGTTAAGTAGACTACCAGCTATGTGGTAGTTCATGGGTACAGAGTTTTTACCAAAGGGGATGACAATACACTTTTTGGCATTGAGCTTCAGGCCATGGCTTTGACACCAGGCATCTGTCTCAGTGAGGCCCTTTTGTAGTATGTCCACATCATTAGGAGTTTGATTATGGCTCCTAGTTTGCAGTCATCTGCAAACCTTGTTAGCCAAAGACCTTCTGTGTTAGCCAGTACTTCAGAGAAGTAGATACCAAACAGGAGAGAACCCAGGACTGAACCCTGTGGTACTCCACTTGTCACTGGCCTGAAGTCGGATTTAGAGTCTGCTACTTTCACAGTGTGGGCTCTGTCCATGAGCCAGTTGGCAACCCATCTTGTGACATAGAGATTTATACCTAGTTTAGTGAGCTTATCTATAATTCCAGAGTGGGGGATGGTATCAAAAGCCTTGGTGAGATCTAGATAAGCTGTGTGAACCACCTTACCCTCATCTATGGCTTTGGTGACTGCTTCAAAGAAGTCAATCAGGTTTAGGAGATATGATCTGCCTTTCACAAATCCGAGCTGGGTAGGGTCCAGAGTTTGGAGATTACCAGTGTCTTTGTTTATGATTTCCATGATGATATGTTCCATGGCCTTGCAGACCAGGCTCATCAGGCTAATGTGGTTGTTGGGGTCTGTCGTGGCACCCCCTTTGTGGAGTGGGATAACCGCCATGGTGCACCATTCATTGGGCACAAAGCCTGAGGTGAGGCTATGACTGAACATGGTACTTAGGTAGGGTGTCAGTTCATTCTGTAGTTCGTGTAGAACGCAGTCTGGGATATTGTCAGGTCCCATGGATGCTGTGTTCTTGGCTTTGGAGAGTATATTTTTTACCTGTGCAGCTGTGATTACAGGAACTTTGCATTCTTCCGGTATAAAGATGGGCCCTCTAGGGGGTGAGAGGGGGGTAAAGTTAGCACTGAACCTATCTGCCAGGATGTTGGCAATATCAGTTGGTTCTGTATATTTAGTGCCATTGTGCTGTAACTCAGAGCAGATCTGAGTATTGCCATTGAGATTCTTGACATAGCTATAGAATGCTTTGTGGTTGTTTTTAGAGTCAGTGGCAATTTTGTTTTTGTAACTAGCTTTGGAGGATTTTATGAGGGATCTCAGCTTCTTACTGAGGTTGACCAGGGCATTCCTCCAGTCATGGGATTTTACTCTTTTTTGCAACAGTTTCTTTCTTCGGTTGTAGAGTTTGTTTATGGTAGAGGACCACCAGATTGGCTTCCTTTTTTTGGAGGATAGCATCTTGGTTCTATTAGGGATAGCATGATCAATGCACTCGTGTAAGTGCTTATAAAGTGCATTTGTGTTGGATTCAGCAGTCATAACTCTATTGTCCTTCTGCATGGGTGTCATGAAGTTTGCCACTTCTGTCTTAAGAAGTGTGAAGTTGGCTTTGGAGAAGTTTTTTTACGGTGGTTTCCCTAACTGGGGGTGGGGCGGGATGTGGATGTCTAGGGTGATTAGCTTGTGGTCGGATCTGACCAACGAGGAATTGACCTCTGGTGTGGAACACCGGTTGTCCATGTTGGTAATAACCAGGTCTAGGATATTACTGCCCCTGGTGTAGGTGTGAATAAGTTGATCCAAGGCATTGGAATTTATGAATTCCAGAAAATGTTGAGCAAAAGAGTTGGTACATGAGTAGTTTTCCCAATTAATGGTGGGGTAGTTGAAATCGCCCATTACTAGGGTGTTAGGTTGTACCCTAATACTTTCCAGTGTATCAAGAAATTAGGAGTGGGAATCCTGGGGCATGGTGGGGGTTCTGTAGCAAGCTACAATTTGATTTGCGGTCTTGCCCAGAGTTACTTGCACTTGGATAATCTCGGATGCATTATGCTGTTCAGCTAGCCTGGAAGTATGGATATCCTTAATGTATGTGGACATGCCTCCACCTTTAGTGCTTCGTTCTGGGTTAGGTGGCTAAAAGGTATGGTATGAATTATAGCCTGGTAATGCAGGAGTGCTCTCTGGAGCTTTGAACCAGGTCTCTGTCACTGCACAGATGTCGATGTTCTCCATTTTAAGAAGTGCCTCGAGTGAGTGCATTTTGAGGTTTAGACTTCTAGCATTGAGTAGCATTACCCTGAGATATTGCGTGCTTGTACCTGTTATAATGGTGAATTTGTCATTTGAACCTTGCCTAAAAAGACACTATAGGGGTGGCAAGAACCTTAGCCAGTATCCGGAATCCCAAGGGTGACAGGTGCAAGCCATCTCTGGCAAAGCATCATGATCTGTTGATCATGTCGTCCCAGGCAGACAAATACTGGATCCCCTTAGAATGACACCAGAAGCTTAGCCAATTGTTGAAGTCAATCATTTTGTCCTTGTACTGTGGCATCATTCTGGGTGATGGCAGGATGCTACTCAGGGCCAGGATCATACCTGCTTGGGCTACAAGATCGGAGAGCTTCTCCATGTCTCTTTTCATGTAGTCCAGGGAGGTATGTCTCAGGTCATTCACACCAACATGGACAATGACAATGTCATATTTGTACTTGTTGTGGAGTGACCTGAGTGCGTACGTTATGTGGTGGTTCCTGGCATCTGACACGCAGCTGACAGTAACTTTCTCCTTGTTTAGCCTGGTGAGTGGAACATTAGTGTGCCTGACTATAGAATCAACTATGACTAGAGTGTCGAGTACGTTGTTATGCCTTATGGGCTGTGGTTGAGTGGCACACTGAGTTTGTGGGCTGTGTGTTATTTGGGTTGTGTTGGGGGGTGGAGTTTGCTTGCATTTCTGCTTTGGAGGTCCCTGATGCTTGGGAAGGTTTTTATTGAGAGCCTCGGCGAATGTAGGTGTGTGTTTTGTGTTTCTATGTGTGTGTTTTGGTGTTGTAGGTTTTGAGGGACTATGTGATGAGTGTGATGTGGTGCAAGTGTTTACCTTCTCCTCTGGACAGTCTAGTCCAGTCTTGGATGAAGAGAGCTTTGCTTCCAGTTTGGCAATATAAGTGCATCTCTCACAAGTTGTAGTGTTGGGTGGTAGGAGGAGAGGGTTGTCTGTGTACATGAGACAATTGCTGCATTGCCCCAAGATGCCCAGATTCATCAGGTAGACAGGAGAAATCACTGGGAGCTGACCCTTAGACATGCCTGGATAGGTGCTTATTTATTAAGTACTAAAAACTGCTTTCCTCTAGACAAGTGTGGAAAGTCTGCATAGTTCTTTCTGGGTCTTCAAGGGATCGAGATAGATAAAGGGAGATAGATAAAAGGCATAATATGAAATATGTGGATGGCATGAAGTTGCATTTTACACATGAATCTAATGTATGTTATATTTACAGTACATAGGTGGTATCTGTTCTTTGACTTTATCCTCCAATCAGTAGATGACATATCTTTCAACCACTGGATCTAGACAAAGCTTAAAATAATGGTGGGACAAAGCCCCAAAATAGGGACAAATTTTAAATATTGCTCTTATAAACTTTGAGATTTGCAAGAATAACAGAAATAATATTGGCATGCATTTTCTGAAGCATATGAAGTCTGAAATTCAGATGTATATCATTATTTAGTGACTTCAGTCCTCAGACATTTGCCAGAAAAACATATATTTTATGAGGAACAGACTAAAAATATGAGGCAAAAATCTGGACATTCTACCAAAATCTGGAGATGTGATAGGTATGATGTAGGATGTCAGAACTGCAGTGCCTTATATCACTATAATGGTGACAGACCTAGTTCCCTCATCTGTGGGATGTCAGTTGCACAGGTGACAGCCTTGTCTAAACTCTTACATGTTTCAGCTTTTTACTGCGGCCCTTCATAGCCATCCAACAGCAGAAGCTCCAGTGGAAAATTTACACACTGTAAGTATGATGAGCGACACAGAGCCTCCTCACACTATGGACATAAACTCTACAAACTGGAATTCGAATCCTGCTAAGAGCACTTTTTCATTTTGTTTTGCTTCATTATCATATATGCCACTTTATCAAACAAATATTTGCATATAGCATGGCCAACCACATTATTTGACCTACCCATACCATGTAGCTCAGTATTCCAAATTGCACACATCCTGAGTATGTCCACTTATCTTGAAAATCCTCATCTTAATAAGGGATTTTTTTTCTAAATCTGGCCCCAAATAAATAAACATTTTGCTGAAAGATGAGGAAAGAAAGATTTCTTCTTAGTACTAGACCTCATCTTAACTAAACACTATTTTCACTGAACATTAGCGTGCCCCTCCAAAAATACTTAATAAAGAAATAAGATCCATAGATATAGAAATAAAAATTAAAATCCTGGGGGTCCACAACCTCTATTCTTCAGAAGCAAACTGATTCCAATCCAAAAAGGAACTGTAAATTATCTGCAGGAGCAACCTAATAGAATTGATTACATCCTGAGACCACAACCACTATTGCCAGAAAACCGCTTAAGAGATGCTAAAACACATTCATCTTCATAGACTGTCCAGTTTAGAATGATAACAGAATTTGGATTCTGGAATTTTAAATCTCCATGTTTCAGTACACACAACCTAACATCCTAAGAATCAAAGAGGAATTGATTGGCACCTGAGTTAAATTATAAGCATAAGAAAGGAGAAATGCAGCAAAAGACGACTTATACAATAACATTAAAGGGTGCGGAGGAAAATCTAATCAATTACACACCACTCTGTTTATACAGATGACATGCAAGATGTACCGAGTGGAAACCTTGTTGGGTGTATTTTGAAAAATGAATTCTGCACTTAAATATCCATTAATTACAGAGTGAATACATGAATTAATATAAACCATATATGACCAAGCTACTAAATAACAAGACAAATTCAAGTCACAAAGCTGAAAGAATACTTCTCTCAAAGTTGAGTGGTCAGACAACTGTAAATAAAAAGAACACTCAATGTTATCCATGCCAGTTGAACTGTGAATGTTAACTATCACCAAAACTTTTTTTTATTTCAATAAGGGATAAAGCCATTGGAGACTGTGCAGCAAAAAGAAAAATAACAGGCAAATTGGGATACTAAAAAAACAAAAACAGAAGCAAACCAATTTCAGTCCAAAAAGGGTACGTAATATATGTGCAAGAGTAACTGAAAAGAACTGATTACTTTGAATAATGTCCCTTAAAATTTAGCATCACATTGGATACATGTATAAAAAATCATAGGTTATATCTTTGTAAAAAAACTGTATAGTTAGAGTTGGAAAGAACATTGCATTGAGTAGAGCAAAATGAACAGGAAGATGAGCATTAATAAACATATAAACAATGACAGGCATTAAAATATTCAACTTCATAGACTGCTTAGTTTAAAAAAAAATAACAGAATTTAGATCTTGGAGCTTGAACATAAAAATAGTGTTGGCTGAAATAATAATACCAGGGATGTTCAATTTTGACACTATGAGACAGAAAATAAATATCCATGAAACACAACACATCTGTAGAAAATTTTCTGAAGGGAAACATTTTAGCATTTCTCTGAATAAGTTACTTCATGTCACATTACTAGCCAGTAGGTGCAGACCTATGTTACTGTATAAACTTTTTCTTATATTTTCTCTATTATATCCTGTTACCTATGGCAGATTAAAGTGGAATATCCACTTGTGAAGACTAGATCCCAAATACTAAGGCTGTCCTAATGCTTTGAAGTTTCAGGAAGATCCTCTGAGGTAGCATCCATGGCAACGTCAGAGCAGACATAGATATCATATAGAACTATAAAATCAGGGTCTAAAATATTCAGGGATTTCCCAGGTTGGGCACCAAAACCCACATCAAAAGAAGATAGTAAACCTGCATTTTCTGTATCTTGAATGGGAATCTGGTGATAATGGTCATCTTAGTGACTTGTTATGCAGACTAGATGCACTGCCACCTTTACTGACTGGAGTTAGCACAATAAAGTGCAATGACTGCTAATACAGTTCTTGTTGAGATGACCAGTGACAGAGGAAAATGTAACACACACCCTACTGTTGTGATATGACCTTATCACACTTTAGCTTAAAATAATTGTTCTAAGATATATAGGACTGATTTACTAGATAAAACTCAGCATCATATGTCTCACCCATAGCTCCAAAGGACATATTCATCTTTCAATTTCAGCATATTTGTCATGACTGTGACAAATGGGCTCATATCAGAAATTCTCACAATATGTCTTTGAGCTGGTGATGTAAGAACAGGCATCATCAGTTCATTACATATTATGGAAAGTTTGACCATATATACAAAACAAGTAGCATGTCCTGATGAAGCAGCCAAAGCAACAGGAGAAATGAATGTACAAGTCACTCTTCTCTGGCACTCCATCTGTTGATATGGTGCAGGACCACTAGATGGCAGAGTATTCCTAGGGAAGAATTATCAGACCTCAAAATTTACAATGGAATCTTATTCAGTCTGACCAATAATCCAACCAAGGGGAGAGTCCACCTCCAGTACGTTGTCTAGACTTTTCCCTGTTAGGAAAAACACTTCCTCAGCTCTCCCTTGAATAAAAGTAATAACCTCAGTTAGAGGGCTGTACTCAGTCAACAACTGCAAATAAATTAAGTAATTCTGTTAAGCACTTTCCCACCTATACACTTGTAGTGCAACTTTGAGACAGAAAAATGTGCTGTAAAGCCAATAATAAAAGTGGACCCAAATATAGCTGGAACTTTCTTTGTTAAATGCTGCTTAGGAGATAGCAAACTCTGACATACTGAGCTGAGTACAATGCTTGTCCACATCTACATTTATTAAATGTTGCAACAATCCTTCCTTTAAGTAAACAAACGTATGTGGTTGGGGTGCTTCTACAACAGACTCAAAGGGACCTACTAAATCAACTAAACAGATTAAACTAATAAATTAAAAAGCAGACAACTAGTAAACACTTTCTCTCTCATATTCACATATTATGCTGTTGGCGGATATAAACAGAAACTTCAAATATAGTAATTAAAAATGAACCTGAATTTACCTAGGATGCTTCCTTTGTTGAAGGCTATTTATCACAAAATGGAATACATCATATCATGGTCCCTGTTTATGATGTATTGTGCATGTCTGTAAATAAAAAATATTGCTACTAACTGCCCCTTGTACTAAATACAATTATCACAAGTGAATTGTGCCTTATTATGCAACAGAGACTGTTTTTCCAATCATCCTTAACACCAAAAGGCTCTATCCATACACAGATAGCACTGAAATATCCTAATTCATGTGTCTAGATATTGAATGGCAGTAATAGGGTTCGGGGTTGGCATAATGGTTAAGATGCTTAACTTACAAACACAAGTACGGGGTTTGATTCTCACCTTTTTTGGAAATTGACTAGGCATAAAATGGCTGTCAAGGGCAGCTAGTCTAGTACTCAGCTATGAACCTATACAGAAAATCCAATTTAGACTATTATCTAGGTGATCACTGTTTTTACATATTTTAACTCTTACGTAATTTGGTTCAAGTGCAGCCTCCTTGACAGTCTCACTGGCTTCTCATGGTCATCTAGTTCCAAAATAGACAAGAATAATTATATTATTAAGTACAGATTTTAATGCACAAATAGTCACTGGCTAAAGTAATAAATTACAGTCAAGCAGCTGCTAGCAGCTAAAGTGTAATTCCCATTGAATTAATTTTGGTCACAGTTCTGTGACCATTGAGTCAATTAACATATATAATTTATGGAGGTGTTTAGATAAAGGCCCAACACCACAGCTACATAAAAACAGTGTTAAAATACTTTTGTATGGTAGATGTATGTATGTGAGGTGAGGAGTTTTGTGTGTGCTTTGTGTATTATGGATTTGTTTATAGTTGTAGTCATCTGATCCAAATACAAACTGCTTTTTTACACTTGCAATGAGTTATGATTTTTTTTTAACTTGATTAAGGTGATTGTAAATTAAATTTATCAATGAATGTATACACACACACACACACACACACACACACACACACACACACACACACACGCACCTGCACCCCTAAGCACATGACTTGATTTTATGATTAGGGTAGGTTTTGAAAGGTAAACAATAATTAGTTTTTCTGTTGTATATCTTCTCACTGTTGTAATTCCTTAGCATATCTTTTGTTGACATTAATTAGAGATTACTTTGCATTGCACATTTTTATACCTGTACTTCTCCTGGTTGATAACGTCACTCTTTGTACACTTTTAATAATCTCTGACTCCTAGTGTTGTGTTTATATGTAGGATGCATTCTCTTCTGGCTGAAGTCACTAGACCTGTTATGACACAACTGAACTGCCAACACTTTCCTTGGTCCTGAAAGAAAAGAACTACTTAATATTTATGTATAGATAAAATAAAGTAAAACAAAGGAAAATAAGTAAATAAATACCTGCATGTATAATTAACTTGAACAGACTGCCAAAAAGTACTGCGAATGTAAAACTGAGTAACACAGGCTATGCTGTCAAGAAATGTCATTATTAAAGAAGGAGAAACATTAACAACTAAGAACAGAGACTTGCAGTAACCAGCAATGTATATTTGTTAACAAACTGTTAATCACTTCATTCCACTGCCCAGTGAAAAAGTAGAACTAGCATTGCTTCTAGGTAAGGAGGGTCACCACAATCCAAGACTTTTGGGCTTATCAGAAGGGTTCAAAGGGGTTCAGTGTGCTCAAAACCTAGAATTCACAGACGTTGATGATTGCAGTCTTTTAATAGCATTTCCACAAATAGAAATTATACCTCCCTTTGTTCTAGTAATGTTAGCAATTTCGTTTTAGAGCGATGCCATCCTGTTAACGACTGACAAAATAATAAGGGAAATGTCCAGTGTACAAATTCAGAATTACACTTGCAATACCAAAATTATTAAAGATTATAACCCCTAACTAATGGAGCAACTGCCAGTTCATTGTTGCCTTCCATTTTAAGATAAAAAATATACGTGTGACTGTCTTTCAGTCTCTTACTGGGCAAATTGAGGGATTTGCACTTCAGAGGTATCAGACACTTGAAAGTTAACTTGCTAGGAATTATTTAGTATGTCTCTCCTTTAAAGAACATTTTTATTTTTAGGTGAATACTTCAAACTGCATTTTGTATACTGTCTGGATTTTAAACTACTCCCCTTTAAAATATGGATTGCAGATAGTAGCATACTAATTTCTGTGTATCTACCAGAGACATATTTTTGAACTCTGCTGTTAACTAAATAGCTTCAAAAATGTAAGGACCCTGCTGAGCAACTTGATTAGCAGTCACCCTACTAGAGGTCACCTGACTATTACTTTCTTGTGCACCAGACAGACCTTGGGTTCTAAAGAGACCATCAAGGTACTACAGGAAAATAGGGAAGCTAAATTACCTAAATAGTAGTGATTATGCACTTTTCATACTTTTTCACTATCTTTGTCCCAATGTGTAAATGAATCATACTGATTACTACTCCATTGCTAGGATCAGGGAAGTTCTGGATCACAAGGTCACTCAGTGTGTTCATAGCATTCCAAGAGCTTCAAATAATGTAAATGGTAAATGCTACTGCAGGTAGCAAATGCAGGTTTATTTACTTTAGAACTATCTTAGTGAAACTCTAAACAGCCTGTCGAAAGGTTTCATTTAGAAATAAATGTTACACTGTAAATGTTAATCCTGATATTGATTTATACAATGAATTTCCCTTTCATGTAAATTCATATAGCAGTGACTGTAGGTGTGCTCAGTCACTTAATGTTAACTCCAATCTCTAGAGCAAAAACATATCCAAAGGTGTTTTATTCACATGCTTGTTTGTTAGCTCATTTTTTTTAATAGGCTTACCAGTTTTGTATAAGGAATCCTTTTCTATTATGAACTCAGGCCAAAAGTGTCAAATAATACACAGTTGTATTCCATATGTGCACATAGGTATAGACGCAGTGCAATACTAGTATAGTACAAGGAATAATAAATATGAGCAGTTACATTCAGCAAAGAAGACTGTAGAATTATAATATAATTCATGATTTTGCTTACATCCATTCAGCTAGAACTGAAATTGTATAATGTCAAGAAGTAATATGATAATAGCATCCTTGATTGTTATAACACTAGACCGTGTTATGTTTATAAAGATACAAGACTAAGGCATATGTTATGGTCTACACCAGTGGTAAAGAGAAAAAAATCCATGACTGTGGCCTAGAAGACCTAAGTCTTTCTACAGACTCTAGGGCTTGATGACACCAGCTGTGAGGATGGGTATTGTCCTCTTATGGGTGGATAGAAGTGCTTGTGTGCATTTGAGAAGCACACTTTACATTCAGGCATGATTTCTGCAGTGGGGACTGAGGAGACTATGTGAATGCATCCTGGTGGGATGGCTGGGGAGTCTGCTGGCTTACATCCCTTGTTGAAGTGAATGGCAGTCCAGAGCAATACATGCCTGATGCCCACCCATCTGCCAGACTGAGGCAACAGAGCTTGCGCAGGGATACATACTTCTCAAATTCTTAGAACAAGAAATCTATGCAAGCCTAAAATAATGGGGGACAAACGTCTAAAATGGGGACTGATTTTAAAAATTGCCTTTATAAACTTAGAAAGTTACAAGAATAACAGGATTTGTGTTAGCAGGCTTTTTTCTGAATGATACATGAAATATGTTATTTAGTGACTTCATTTCTCTGTGATTTGCAAGAAAACCACAAATATTATGAGGAATAGACCAAAAACATGAGGAAAAAACTGGACATTCTGTGAAATCTCAACAGTTTTGCTGTATGCAGGGACGTTATGCTTCCTAACTGAAAAAAAAAACATGAAAGTTGTATGCATGAGAGGGCCCCAAACCTCTCAGCTGTACAGATTTTTGCAGAATGTCCAGATTTTGGCCTCACATTTTTGGTCCATTTTTCATAAAATTGTGGTTTTTCTGACAAATTAATGGTAAATCATTAAAGACTGAAGTTAGGAAATAATGACAGACATTTGAGTTTCAAACTTCATAGCCTTCAGAAAATTCATGCTAATGCAAAACCTGTTATTCTATCAACATTCTAAGTTTGTAAGAGCAATATTTAAAAAAAATGTCCTTATTTTTGGGCCTTTATCCCACTTTTATTTATGGCGTTGTCCAGATTTCTTGGTCTGAGAGGTTGAGAGGTATGATGAGAGCTCATGCAACTGGCTACCATTTTCTGGTTAACAAAGACTAATACAAAGCAAGACAGAGGTTTTCAGGTAGTGAGGAACAAAGAAAAAAAGAGTAAGACAACTGTAGAAAATAAAGCAAAAGTTTGGCATTTTCAGCAAAATCCATGAGCAGCATTATTCAAGTTTACAGTCTCTATATAGAGGTGTAGCATGCATAAGATGGGATGACAACTTTATTGCATGGCACATTTGCTTGTGACAGATTACCTAGGTGAGATAGCTGGAAGGGGAAATGCTTGCAATTGCATGTTTTTAGACAGAGTCTAGGCTATTGAAGGCAGACATGATCAAGTAGGAGAATGCAACTGTGAAAGTGAAATGTAAATGTTGAGTTGCTCTAAGCTGAACTGAGAGGTAGTGGAAGCAGTGGAGAGATATGGAGGTGGATGCTGAGGACATGATTTGTTTTAAAGTATTGCATTTGCTTGCTGCAGGAGTGACTTTTGATGCTGACAACAGAAATAATATTACTTTTCCAGTCAGGTAACTAAAAATTCAGACAACTGTAGAAAACCATTACTCTCCTGTCTGAGTAGGATTAACAGGTCAAGGTCTCACTTTGCTGATTTCATCTCACTGATGATCAGTTCAGTAATTGCTGGTTCCCATAGAAAATCATGGCCAGTGCAGTTCTGTCTGCATAAAGGGTGTGATTTGCTGTGTATTGTCTCTTTCCATGGTTGCACATCCATGAAGTTAATATACATAAGTAAACATGGTAGAGAGGATGAAGCCCACCACAAAGGGTGGGCTGCAACGAGCCTGCTCTCCTGCAAAAACACTTTTTAAAGATATTTTGGGGGACTGAAACTTTGCCTGTCTTTTTTTATTTATTTTTCATTCAGTTGAAGCTTCAGATACTAAAACTATGTGAAATTTAAGGAAAGCAAAGATAACAGAGAAAATACATAAATGAATGCATTTGTAACTCTTCTCCACATGCCTTCTACCATAGCCAAACTAACCTATAATTACACTGATGTGCCCAGATCTACAAAGTGCAGTTTTGCAGGCTATTCCAGTCCAGATCAAGGATGCTTCATACCATATAAATAGAAAAAAGAATTCTCAGTATTCTTCCAATAAAATGCAAGAATGGTGCCGGAAATTGCACCAAAAGTATTGCCTCAGTACCAATATGCAATCTCATAGACAATGTACCAGTGTCAGATGCCTAAAGCAAATAAAAAATAATTCTGTTTTTAAAACAAAAGAAATTAAAATAATCAAAATAATATGCTTCCTCATCAGTTTTACAGCAATTCCTACAGTCACTTAAACTAACGTAATGAAACAGGCAATTCCTTGGTAGTCAATGAGTTATGGTTTCTCCTTAAGGGCATTTTTTAGACACACAACTAACTAATGTTGTCTTTCTGCAATAAGAAAGCATTTATGATGTATACTGTTTACTTATAATAATCGGGAACATATCGAAGATCACCATCTCTTTCTGATTTTTCCAAACATTATCAGTGATAGCATACATTCTGTCTCCTCTGCTAATATCTGAAATAAAAGGTCATTTTTATCCTCTTTGCACCTCAAGTTTGCATTGTTGTTTGTGTTCAGTTTTGCTTAGGCTATTACCTTTGAAAACTACTTTAATTTAAAATTGACTGTAAACAATCATTTGTATCTTACTTTTTAAACTAAAACATTATGAGAAAAAATTATTAAAAGTTCTGGATATCATCTGCTTATGCCATTTGTTTTTTTTCCAGTTAGTGGATTGGATGTACCTTCTGTGGCAGCATAGAGACCCTTATAGGTTCATAGGTTCATAGGTAGATACTAGGCTATCTGCCCTAGGGCATTTATAAGCCTAGCCAGAGTGTATTTGGCTTCCGCCTCCCTATTAGATTAGCCTACTGTGCCTCTGTAAAGTAGGTCACAGAAGGTACCCTTTTAAGATTAGTTTACTGTGCCACTGTCTAGCAGGGACACAGAAGAGATCCCAGGGGTGAATTTGTGATTTCCCATCCATGCGTCCAGATTTCGCTTGAAGAGGGTCAGCGAGGGGCTATGTCTAACATGAATTGGGATTCTATTCCAGAGTGAGGGGAGCCTCTGGGAAATGAATCTGACCCTCCAGCATGTCCTATTTATTTTTGTGCTGAGGTTTAGGTCCCTGGAGCATGTAGTTCTAAGGGACTGAGGTGGAGCATGTTTGACATGGCTTTGTACGTCAGGCATAGATCACCTCTGAGTAGGCGGTAAGTAACTGAGTAGAGCTGGAGTTCCTTTAGTCGAGCTGCATAGGACATCTGTTTGTAGCTCATGATCCTCTTGGTGAGGTACTTTTGGGGTCTCTCCAGTTGCTGCAGGTGTCGGGTAAGGTACATCCCAAAAGGGGCATTGTATTCAATTATGGGCCTGATGAGTGATGAGTAGAGAGGTACAATGACCTCTCTTGATCTAGATGCGAATCCTTTCGTGATAAGGTGGGCTATATAGAAGGTCTTTCTAACCACTTTGGCAATGTGATTATCAAAGGAGAGATTACTATCTACGTTGGTCCCCAAATCTCTAATTACTTCTTCCGTACTTAATGGATTACCACCTATGTAGTAAATTGTGGGCACCTTGTTTTTTCCCAAAGGGGATGACTATGCACTTTTTAGCATTTAGCTTGAGGCCATGGCTCTGGCACCAAGCATCCGTCTCTGAGAGACCCTTTTGGAGGATGCTTGTGTCAGCTGGAGATTCAATTATGGCCCCCAGTTTGTAGTCATCTGCGAACTTTGTCAGCCATAATCCCCCCGTGTTAGCCTGAACCTCAGAGAAGTATATACCGAACAAGAGTGGTCCCAGAACTGAGCCCTGTGGGACGGCACTTGTAACTGGTTTGGATTCGGACATGGCACCTGCGATTCTGACCATGTGGGTTCTATCTCTGAGCCAGTTTGCAACCCATCTTGTGATATAGGGGTTGATATTTAAGTTGGTAAGCTTATTTATGATGCCCGAGTGGAGTATTGTGTCGAAGGCTTTTGCGAGGTCCAGGTAGACTGTGTGGACTACTTTGCCCTCATCTATGGCTTTGGTAACTGTTTCAAAGAAATCAACTAGGTTTAAGAGGCAAGATCTGCCCTTAACAAAGCCGAATTGAGTAGGGTCCAGTGTCTGGAGGCTCCCAATGTCTTTGTTTATGAGTTCCATGATAATACGCTCCATAGCTTTACAGACCAGACTAGTCAGGCTTATGGGGCGATAGTTTCTGGGGTCCGTTGTGGCACCACCTTTGTGGAGTGGGACCACTGTAGCTGTACGCCATTCTTTGGGTACATATCCTGTAGTAAGGCTAAGTTTGAACAGTGACTTAATGTGAGGGTTCATTTCTTCTTGGAGCTCGTGTAAGACACAGCCTGGGACACTGTCCGGTCCCATAGATGCTGTGTTTTTTGCTTTGGAGAGGGCAGCTTTCACCTGTGCATCTGTGATGTCAGGGAGGTTACATTCAGTTGGGATAGGCATTTGCTCCTTTGGGGGTGAAGGGGGGGAGTTTGCACTGACTCTGTCTGCCAGGATGTTGGCTATGTCTGTAGGTTCAGTATATTTTGTACCGTTATGCAACAATTCAGAGCATATCTGGGAGTTTCCACCCATGTTCCTGACATAACTAAAGAAGACCTTGTGATTATCTTTAGTGTCTAGGGCAATTTTTCTTTTGAAGCTGGCCTTTGATGATTTTATGAGGGATCGAAGTTTCTTGCTAATACTGATCAGAGATGCCTTCCCTTTTTGCGATTTTGCTCTGTCATGTAGTAGCTTCCTCCTTCTGTTGTATAGCTTATTTATGGCTGGGGTCCATCAGACCGGTCTCCTGTTTTTGGAGGAGTGAGTCTTGGTTTTATTTGGGATAGCACGATCCATGCATTCCTGCAGGTGCTCATAGAATGCATTTGTAAAGGATTCTGCGGATTGGGCTGTATTATCCCCTGGCCCAGGGGCTTTGAAGGATTCCACCTCAGTCTTGAGAAGTGCAAAGTTGGCTTTTGAGAAATTCTTTACAGTTATTTCCTTGGCTGGGGGTGGGGACGGGATATGGATGTCCAGGGAAATTTGCTTATGGTCTGATCTTACCAATGAGGGGTTTATCTCTGATGTGGAACATAGAGTCCCCATGTTGGTGATGACCAGGTCCAATATGTTGTTCCCTCTTGTGGGAGTGGTGACCAGTTGTTCCATTGCGTTAGAGTTTATAAATTCAAGGAACCATTGGGTGAGGGTGTTTGGGCTTGAGTAGTTTTCCCAGTCAATGCTTGGGTAGTTGAAGTCACCCAATAACATAGTGTTCCTTCATATTCTCCAGTGTTCTCAGGAATGCCAAGTGGGGTTCCTGTAATAGGGACAGTGTTCCATAGCAGGCTTCAAACTGAAAGGCATTTTCACCCGCTGTTAGTTGCACAAGAATGGTTTCCGATACTTCGTGCAGTGCCACTAACCTGGAGGTGTAGGTATCCTTGATGAATATAGATACTCCCCCTCCTTTTGTGCTTCAGTCTGAGTTTTGGGGCCAAAACACATGGTATGAGTTATAACCTGGTAGTGCTGGGGTGCTCTCAGGAGCCTTGAACCAGGTTTCTGTTACTGCACAGACATCGATTTTCCCCATACTGAGGAGAGCCTCGAGTGCGTGCATCTTGAGGTTTAGACTTCTGGCATTGAATAGCATTACCTTAAGTTTTTTTTATCCTTGGGTTGTCTATGGAGGTGAATTTGTCTTTTGAGCCTTGCCTAAAAATGGCACTATGGGGGTGGCAAGAGCCTTGGTCAGTATACGAAAGCCTAACGGTGACAGGTGCATGCCGTCCCTAGCGAAGCAACGTGGCTTGTCGAGCATGTCATCCCAGGCTGACAGACACTGGATCCCCTTTGAATGACACCAATACTTTAGCCAATTGTTGAAACTGATCATTTTGTCTTTCTACTGTGGCATCATTCTTGGTGAGGGCAAGATGCTACTCAAGGTCAGGGTCATACCAGCCTGGGCTACATGGTCAGAGAGCTCCTCTATGTCTCTTTTCATGTAGTCCAGGGAGGTATGTCTCAGGTCATTCACATCAGCATGGACAATGATGGAGTCATACTTGCATTTGCTTTGGAGTGACCTGAGTGCTTGCATTATGTGGTGGATCCTGGCACCCGACAGGCAGCTTACAGTGACCTTCTCCTTGTTCAGTCTGGTGAGCGGGACGTCAGTGTGCCGGACAATAGAGTCCCCTATAACAAGTGTATTTGGTGTGTTGTTTGGCCTTAAGGGCTGTGACTGTGAGGCACACTGATTTTGTGAGATATGTGATTCATGGGTATTGTTGAGGGGTGGCTGTTGCTTGGATATCTGCTTAGGAGGTCTTTGCTGTTTAGGCAGATTTTTATTTAGAGCCTCCGAGTATGTTTTTGTGTGTTTATTTGTTGGGTATGCAGATGCAATAGGTCTTTGTGAGACTGGATTTGTGGTGTGGGTGGTTACCTTTTCCTCCTGACTGACTGTGCCAGTCTTGGGTTGAGAGAGCTCTGCCTCCAGTTTGGCTGTGTAACTGCATCTCTCACATGTATTAGAGTTTGTTGGAAGGAGGAGAGGGTTGTCTATGTACATAAGGCAATTGTAACATTGCCTCAAAATTCCCAGCTTCACCAGCTGGACTGGAGAGTAACCTTGAAACTGACCCTTAGACATACCAGATTAGTATAGGGAACTGGTTTTTACTGATCAGATTAGGGAAGGGAACTGATTTTTCACTTGATTAGGAAGGACCAATCGGGAGCCTAATACTTATGAGAAGTCAAGGAGGGTGTAGTGCTTTAGTTAGTTAGTGTTTCCTTATAAGAGCTGAGCAAGTGCAGGGCTTTAGAAAGAGAATAGAGTGATTACTTTGAGAGTTTGAACAGTTCTAAGGGAAAAAGTGAAGAGCAGACTCTGTGGAGCCTGGAATAGTTTAAATCTGTTTAAGTGGCGCTGCCTGATGCTGGTCAGTGCGCAAAACCATGCAAAAAGAGAGTTGTAGGAGAGAGAGAGAGATCAAGGAGTTTAGAATTGACCCAAAATGGCCAATAAAACTACAGCTTCTAGGTAGTAACCACTCCTCCAGGGACAGGCAGGCTGTTCACTGTTAACCACTCCCACTGTCCTCCTTGCCACATATTTCTAATGCAGATTGATCAACATTTCTGTCCCCAACTCATCTGGGGTCACCTGCCATCCATCAAATTGGTGAATTGAATTACACAGGAGGGGACTGGACCTGAGAATCACCATTGCTGCTTTCAGAGGCTGGGTTAACTTGTATGTTAAAGGAAGTCACACCACCATCATGACAATGCAATCCTCGACCAACTAGCATCCCCATTACAAAAAAAAAAACACAAGTAACTGAAACAGCAGCAGTGTCACCAGGGAAATGGGTGCTATAAACCAGCGCAATGCCATGGCTTCCAGCCTGAATAAGTCTAATAGACATATGTCTCTTCACTCCTATTCCTTCCTTTCATACTAGCTATATCTTTGTTTCTAACTCGGGCTACATAAGTCATTGCCAGGGTTTTATCCATCTATAACAGTAAAAATTGTGACTCTATCCATTTTTAGCACCTCTTTTATTTACATTTCCTATACATTCTTTAAGCTGCATGAGGGTTAAAATCCTTATTACAACTTTCAGATTATTACAAGGAAGATGAATGCTGTGATTATGACTGACTTAGTATACCAGTATACTATATTTGGCCATGTGTTTAGATATTGTCCATATGCATGCAAATCCACTGACTTCCATTATAAAGGTTCACATAGTTTCATAGATTCATAGGTAGGTACTAGGTTAGCTGCCCTTCTGGGTCATTTTAAGTCTAGCCAGTTTCCTTTTTGTGCTCAAATTAACCTATTCCATTTGGTTAGAGTGTGACCTTACCCATCCCATGGTTGATATTTATATATTACCCCTAATGAGAATAACTGGGATCATAAAATAGATTATTTGAGGAGACAGGTGCATGGGATAAAGCATTTAGAAGCTGCCTCAAGCCATTAGTAAAACACGAGGCTGTTCTGGGGTAAATTCTCTTTTTTCTATCCATAGGTATAAGTTGCACTTGAATATGGACAGGGATAAACTTTGTTTTATGCAGATGAGGAGTCTGTTCTAGAGCAGCGGTATCTTCTGTGAGACATATCTGTCCCTCCAAACCATTCTGCTGATATTGCTGTCGCGTTCCCATTATACACCATGTGATACATTGGAGAATGAACACCTTTCAGCACTCATTTCTGTAGCAATTACAATTTTTACAGGCTCAGGTCACTAGCTCAAGACCCTAGCCTCTTCAGAGGATGGACCACACACACTCACACATATGGCCAGTTTAGAGTGTTCAGTCCATCTACTGCATGTCTTTGGACTGTGGGAGTAAACCAGAGTAAACCCACACAAATGCAGGGAGGACATGCAGACTCCACACAGAAGGCACCCCAACCAAGAATTGAACCGGAGAGCCAGTTGCTGTGAGGTGACAATGCTAACTGCTACACCACTGTGCTGCCCTGCTGATGTTGCAGAAGAGATATAAATCCTTAGACTGAGTATTTCTGATGCCATTTGACTTGCTGATGTGCAGTAAATTCATCAGTAATGGATCGGAGGATGTCTCGTATGCCAGACACAAGTCACCCCGTAGCAATCTGTAGGATACTGAGTATAGTGACAGACTTTGAATAGGTCCATGTAGGACATGTTGCTTAGGCCTTGTATCCTATTAGTAAGGTATCCCCATGGGCACCCCAGTTGTTGCATGTGTCTGTGCAGATATGTGCCAAAGAGGCATTATATTCAATGAATGGCCAAATTAGGGCTGAGCAAAGGGAGTCATTGATATCCCTAGATCTAGACACAATCCTTTTGTTTATAAATTGTGCAATATAGAAGGACTTTCTTACAACAATGGACACATTGATCAAAGGTTAAGTCACTGTCCACATATGGTCAAACTTCCCAAACAAATGGGTCAACTCCTAGGGGCATATTGTCAATGTGGTAGTTCTCTGGGGTAGATGACTTCCCAAAAGATACAATAATATATTGTTTGACATTACATTTCAGTCTTGATTTTGGCAGTAGTTTTTTATTTGGGACAAATCTGCAAGATTGCTAAGTCATTTTGGGATTCAATGACTGCTCCTAGCTTGCAGTCATCTGGAAATTTAGGCAGCCTGAGCCCTTGGGATTCAATGACTGCTCCTAGCTTGCAGTCATCTGGAAATTTAGGCAGCCTAAGCCCTTTAGTATCGGCTTCTGCTTTAGAAAGTAGATACCAAATAGGACAGGTCCCAGCATAGAATCCTGGGGGACTCCACTGGTGACTGGTCTCTTCGTGGAGGTAACTTCACTGATTTGATTTCCTGTTTCCTATCTGTGAGCCAGTTGTCAATCCAGTTGGCAGCATAGGGTTTTATTTCCAGTTTATTTAGTTTTTCCTACTATGCCTCAGGGAAGGGTGAATTGTGTTAAACGCTTTGGCCAGTTTGAGGTATAAGGTGTGTACCATTTTGCCTTTATCCATTGCTTTGGTGACATTTAAAAAAAAAAAAACATCTCCAGGTTGAGTAAGAAAGACCTGGTCTAGATGAATCCAGACTGATACTGGTCTAGTGTTTGGAGGTTCCCTATGTCCTGATTGATTAATTCCATAATAAGTCTTTCTATGGCTTTGCATATGAGTCTGGGCAGACATATGGATCTGTAATTGCCTGAGTCTTTGGAAGGTCCTCCCTATTCAGGGGAATGACAATGGTTGTTCTCATTCACTTGGTACAAAACATGCATGGAGGCTGAGACTGAACAGTGTTGTTAGGGGTGTGGCTAAATCATGCTTCGTGCTATTTAAGATGCATCCAGGGATAGTATCAGGACTTTTTGATGCAGTATTTTTAGCATTTGATAGTGCTTTTAGGACTTGGGCTTGGTGTGATCGCTGGAAGTTAGCCAGTTTCAGGTATATCTTGAGGGACAGAAGGAGGGGAGAGAGGGGTAAAGTTAGAACTAAATTTATTGGCCAGTAGGTTCTGTATATCTTCAGCCTCAGTGTAGGTAACATCATTCATAACCAGCTCAGCAATTTGCTGCATTATACTTTTGAGATTATGAACATAACTAAAAAAATGCCTAGTGATTCTCTTTGGTTTGAGTAGCGATTTTAGCCTCAAACTTGATTTTGGTAAAGTTGCTTGTTTATTTCTGTGACAAGTGCTGTAACATTCTGGGAATTAATCTTCTTACTTTTGGTCAACATTCTTTTCCTCTTATTATAGACTTGTTAATATTATACTTCCATCATGTGGGCTTTTTCTGGGGTTTGCCCTGCACTTGTTCCTAGGGGGTACAGTTGCATCTGTGCAGCTGTTTACATGCTGGTATAGTGTAGTGGTGTACATTTCTGCATATTCAGTGGAGTTAACTGGGTTTGGTGGGGATCTGAAGCTTGTCAATGTGTCATTTAGGAGTACTGAGTTTGTCTTAAAGAAATTTCTTAAGGTACCTTGGGTGGAAGGGATCTCTGGTTTCAATTTTATTTCAAAGGAGACTGCCTTATGGTCAGACCTAACAAGTGCTAAACATACAAAAGGAATGATACAAGATGCTTGCTGATTAGTAAGAGCAAGATCCAAGATGTGGTTTCCACTTGTGGGTACACTGACTAATTTTTCTTTTCAAATCCCTACCTTACTGCCTCAAACCATGGCATCCAGTGCTTGGTTCCATATTCACTCTTCCTCTACTCTAAGCTGAAACTAAGTAAGGGTAAGAGAATCTTGCGAACACATTTGCTGTCAATAATTGCCCATATCCTGTAAAGCCAGAAAAACTTCCAACTAGCATCAGGTACAAACTTTTAGTAAGAACCATTGTCCATGCATCAGTCTTCCTGCAAGCTATCCTGAAAATAAGTAAGGGTAAGGGAATCCTGCAAACCCGTTTGCTGCCAATGATTGTCTCCACCCCGTAAAGCCAAACAAACTTTAATCTAGCATCTGGTACAAACCTTTAACAATAATCAGTGTGTAGGTCATACTGTCTGCTTTACTTTTTAAACTAAGATAAACCCTCACCAGTCTATTTTGTCCTATTGTATACTCCACCTGGGTTGGCAGCAAGGAAAGTGCCCCCCCACCCCCACTTTAAAAGCTATCACATTAATGTGTATATCTCTACCCATATAGAGCATTGTGGCAACTTTATGGAGCTAATAAACTCCCAAAGTCTCTACTGTATAACTATACAAGGCATCTTTTATTACAAGTCTAAGATTTTCAACTTGATAAGAAAAGAAAATATAAAAGGACTGTAATAGTATAAATTACATCAAAAAGGTAATCTTAATGATTGCTTCTGGCATCGTGCTTGGCTTTGACTGGCTCATCTCACGCCATTCATTCTCGCTACCCTCGGGCTCACTCCGATTCCCGACCTTACTCCAAATTCCCACCTACTCCCACAATCCATAGACTGAAACAAAGCAAATTGACACACCCACTTCACATTGTAACCAATCAGTTGTAGCATTTCAATCCAACAGTGGTTACTTAATCACATAATTTATTAACCAAAATACTCCAATAATTACTCCATCCCCTCCCCCTAACTACTCACTGCTTTCTAATACATAACCTCATTTCTACTTGGATAACATTAGTTTAAATATCAACACAATGCTACTCCAACTCACCACATTAATTACCTTATTCATTACTACCTACCTTTCTACATCATACCAAAATCAACATACTATGGTTATCCACTCTCCTACCAACCCAGTCACCACCCTGCATTATAACCTTTAAGTAATATTATCATATCACCTCAACTATTTAACAACTCCATCACTGAATTGTTCACATTTAAACATGTACACTAAAAGGTAGTCTAAGCCCATCTCAAAAATATACTAGACTACTTATTAAAATTAAACTTCTCACACCTATTTCCAGCCAATACAACACAGATAAATTAAGCAGTGACATACACTCCAGCCCAGGCCCTCAGTCCCAAAAATGCACATGTAGCCCTCTGAACACACCACTCTCTCCTAACATAAAAAATCTCCAATACAGCAAATCTGATCTTCTAATATTAAACATGCATTTAAGAAGACTGTTCTTGTTCTTCTTTCAGCTTTTCCTGTTTAGGGGTCGCCACAGCGGAACTCCGGTCTGCTAATGATTGGCAGTAGATTTTTTACGGGTGCCGAGGTGCCAGCTCGACGCCCAACCTTCAATGAAGGCACGCCCATTCTACGCATGTACTTAACAAAATTCATGAGTTTCATGCAACCAGTGATCCGTACTCACAAGATATATAAATCCTAACAGAGACTTGGCTAAAACCTCACATTCAAGATAATGAAATCATAACACATGGTTATAATATCCACAGACAAGATATGACTCAGAAACATGGTGATGGCATTGCAATATCAGAAAAAGATAATCTCAGACTTGGATGACTTGATATCAGCCCCCCAACCTAACAATTTCAGAGATACTAATCACCCGCCTTCAACTAAACCCTAATAAACACATCATTATAATAGCCATCTATATCCCCCCAGGCAACAACCTAGCTATTATTGAAGACTTTTTTCCTTGCTGGCATTCATCAACTTTTAGTCAGCAAACCATTATAATGGGAGACTTCAATATAGATTGGTTTATATGCTCTTCAGATAATCCCTCTAACTTTATAAACCTCCACGGTTTCAGTCAATTAATACAAAGTCCTACCAGGTATGACAAACACAGCAAAAAACAATCAATCCAAGACTGGAACCTAACAAATACAATTTCCCTCTGTCACCAATCAAGCTGTTTTCCAGACAGCCTATGTGATCAGCTACCCACCTACCTACTAAGATGCTGCACGTCTCCCTCAAAACAGCCTCTGCAAACATATCCGCAACAAAAGAAAGTTCGCCCCTGAGTCCTTTACTACTGTACTACAAAATATATGACTGGTCCCCATTAAAACCCTCACCCTAGACCTAGCTGTTCAGTATTTCAATGAAAAATGATTCACTATCTTTAATAATCTAGCTCCCATTAGGAGGATATGTGTAAAATCTAAACCTATACCATGGCTCACTACTGACACAAAAATGCTCCTCAAATACGCAGACAGAGCATGGCACCATAATCAGGGGAACAAAGACCAAACATCCCTTCACACCTAACATCAACTATGTAATCTAGCCAAAAACCAAATCAAACATGACAAAAAGCAATACTATAGAACAGTTCAACAAAAGCACCAAAATGACCCCCAGAAATTCTGAAGAGCCCTCAACCAATTATTAAAACCAAATAAGTCCACTACCACATCTCCATCCACAACTAACCCCACTGATAATATTAACACACACTTTATCAACTCTGTGCTATCCCTAGTTAAAACCAATTTGTATACCCTCATATATTTCCCTTCACAGTTGGAAGCTAACCTCAAATCCTTCACCAAAAATCCTATTCAGATTTACACCATAAAAAAACTCCTACCTAAACTTAAACATTCTTCCTTCACTGCTGACCTACTCCAGATGTCATCTTCTAAGCTATATCCCTCTTTATCAACCATACCATAACTGAATAATATATCCCTAAACTCTGTTATATAATCCCTCTGCACAAAGGCAGATCCTCTACGGAGTTCTCTAATTACAGGCCAATTGCTATTCTCTCACCCATAGCAAAGATCCTTGAAAAATGCACGTACACACAACTACTTAAGCATCTTCTAAAAAACACCTCTTGTCCATGTCCCAACATGGTTTTAGACCAAAACACAGTACAACAACAGCTCTAGTTAGTTTTATTAACTCAAGGCAATCAGCACAGAAACAATGGACTACTTGTCCCTTCGATCTTTCTTGATATGTCAAAGGACTTTGATACAGTTTCCCATCAAAAACTCATCAGTGAGCTAGTTTCCTTAAACCTTTCCCAGTCTGCTTCTCCTGGTTCACCAGCTACTTGTTTGACTGCTAACAGGCAGTTAAATGGCAGAATGAAATCTCTACCATATTACTTGTCTCTGTGGGTGTACCACAAGATTCATTTCTGGGTCCACTTCTCTTCACCATTTTCACAAACAAACTCTATACTGCCACTCAACATGCAACCATAGTTTAATATACAGATGATTGCTCCCTCTCTTACCGAACTCCTGCAAAAAATCAACAATCCTTAATATTGAATAATAGCTTTCAGGCTCCCAACTTGTTCTCAGTCCTAACAAAACAAAACTTATGTTATTTATCAGTGGTAAAAAACCTGACCAACTTCCCCTTTTACTATCCACTCTTCAAATAAAATCATAATTGAAGGAGTAAATCACACCAAACTTATAGGGGCCACTACTGGCAATGAACTTAAATTTGATAAACACTTAGCTCTAGTTATTAAAAAAGTCCACTTGACATTAGACTCACTATACAGAATTAAGCTCTACCTAACTGATACCATCAAGCAATACATCTCCAGAACATACTTATTTTCCATCCTCTTATCCACCTTACTAATAGTCAGAAATCTACAAAAAATATTATTTAAATAAACTGGAGTCCTGCTGTAATAAAATGGCCAGATTTGCTTCAGCCATCCATTAAGATCTCATCACTGCACAGCACTACATCAACTAAATTGGATGGAACTTCCCAATCTATTTACCTTTAACCAACTAACACTAGCTCATTCCACCCTGCACCACCCAAATAAATGCCCAGCTCTCAGGGACTTAGTTTAGCCCTATTCCAACTGTAGATCACTAAGATCCTCCCACAAACTCCTATTGAAAGTAACAAAATCCAGTAATAGTCATGCCCTGGGATTCAACAAAGTTCTGTGCAAGAATAAACTATTCTTGCACAGAATGGATCGTGTCCATGTAGCACAGCAGTGCACCTTGCATATTCATGAAGGTACACTGCTGTACTCTCTACACAGACACGTTCCATGTGCGACCGCAGGGGGCATGTCCGAGCAGTGCATGGACAATAAATATGCCCTCCGTGCTCAGAAAGTGTCATACAGCACTCTCTAAGCCATACTGGCATACTATAAGAGCTTAGCTCTAATATTATGCCAGTATCTCAGTGTCCACAGACACTGAAATGTTAAAGAGATCATTTCAGTCTCGTGGACACTGAAATAAAAATGCCAAGAAGAATCCAATACAGGGAGTGTGTCACAGCTTCTGTGACACAACCACTGTATTGCTAAAGCACTGTATGGCACTTATGCATGCTGCAGAAGCAGGAAATGTGTGCAAATGCACACATACATAACCCTCAACCATGCAGATTTCTGCAGAATGTCCCAGATGTATGCCTCATAGTTTTGGTTCTCTCCACATAAAATATAGGTGTCAGGCAAACTAGTAGAAAATCAATGAAGATTGCAGTTGGTAGATATTGAGAGACATTTGTGTGTCAGACATTATGCCCTTTAGAAAAGTCATGCCAATGCAAAGCTTGTTATTCTATCAACTTTCTAAGTTAGTAAGAGCAACATCTAAAATCTGTCCCTATTTGTCCCCCATCATGTCACGTTTTGTCCAGATGTCCTGCCCTAAGAGGCAGAAAGCAATGTGCATACCCTAAAGGAAAATAAAAATAGAACACCATTTAATTTTTTTTCTCTTACCAATAAAGTTTAAATGTAGCTGAGTAGGTGTGCGCACCACGCAGCTATGCATAGCAGAGTATAAACATCTAAAGGAGCTAAATAGAAATATATAGCCAAAATCATCAAAGTGGAATAGTGTAGTGGTTAGAGGTTTTGTTTAACATGCAAGCATTCACTGTCCAAGCCTCAATGCAGTAGATTCATTTTCATATGTGAAATAGGACTAAAATAGATTTTTCTATAAATAGGTAGTGAATAATAGATATTTGCTGGCCAGGGTAGTGTAGCAAGTCCAAATGTGAGGTGTCAGTGTTGTACAGATGCAAAACCCACATATAAACACAATTGTCCTATACATTATAGCCACAAAAGAATGTAATGTAATGAAAGCACATAGGGGGATGTCATGGAAGGGTAACATACATATCATACGATGACATTAAGAAGGAATTGACCACACGATCCTGATAGTCCATGAAATGAAAGCTGAACATTGCTTAATTATGTTCAGCTATGCTTACCAGGAGTAAACACTGTTTAAACTGTTATGTTTACTAATAAATAGTGTAGCTAAGCGGAGTTGCAACTGGTAAAGAGTGCTTAGTATCCATCTCTGTAAGCAATGCTTATCACAGCTAAGTGGGTTTGCCCTTCGCTTAGCTCAGCTCAGCATATTCAAAATAGACCAATCACAGCAAAGGGTGGGAATCCAGCCCTTCTTAAACCTCACAGGCAGGAATACAACCATAACCAGTTGTAGCCGATCACTGCAAGCACTATGGCTGGTGATGGAGAAGGTATGTGCTTCTGTGCAGTGTTGAGGCATTCAGGAGTCCAGGGTCAGAGTTAGACTCTTTGTAAAAAGCCATGAAGGGCGACTGCTGCAGGACCAGTATCAGAGCACCCAATACAAAGCAGAGACTTTGAATCGTCTTGCTCATGACCTCACCAGTGCAACTAGCATCCATCGAACTAGTGAGCAGGTCCGGCATCACTATGCTGAATTGAAGCAAAGGAAGAGGGACCTCTTGGAGCAGTGGGTCCAAGATGCTTGGGCGAGGAATATCCCAACAGTGTGTAAGTACCACTATCAATTCACATGTATCATAGTCCAGCCTAAGTCTGACATGGAAAGGTATGCATAAATGTTTCTCTATCTCCTGTACAGCTGCAGAAGAGAGGGCTGTGAACTTGGAATCCCATGCCAGCAGGCTGCTAAGGTTGCGTCACGAGGTTGGTGAGTACTAATCTAGCTAGCAGTAGTCAAGGCAAATAAATAGAATGCAATAGAATGTCACCTGCCAGTAGTTGGTAATGTGTACTGTTTGTACTGAATAAACAAAACATTAGCAGAGTAATATTGATGTACAGGATATATATCAGTAAAAGTGTAGAAGTATCTGTCAATAAAACTCTAAACACCAGACTGTTGTGTGTACTTTGGTATATGGTAGTTTGAATGTAGATGTAATGTTAACATTAACAGATTAGCTACAGAAATGTTCCATGCACCAGGATCTGATCCCTGAATAGTAATGCTGTGTTGATCATTGTTTTCCATACTGTAATATGTCAAGGTCTGACTACAGATTATAACAAGCATCTGCCATGCTTGAATATCAGAATTACAAGGGAGATTGTCCAAACAACACACTATTATATTGAAAACAGTCAAGAGAAAAACAGCACTTCCTCAGTAACTCATTGTGATGAAACACAACCTTTTGTTCTATTTTTGCATAAACCGACATGGTTCGAATCCCAGGAGTGCTATTAAGCTGTATGCATAATCTCATCCAAGAATATGTGAGTATGTGTAGAAACAGTCAGGAATTGTTAACAGAAATTTCCACCACAGGTCTGCCAGGTATGAAAAGGTATAAATGAGCTGTAAGAAGTCTGTAATTATACACTGTGTACAACACTCACTGTCCAACCCCAAGGCCGCACATGACAGCAAAAGTATGTACACCAAGTAGTCCCCTCCAAGAAATGTTCCTCAAGGGTCATGTTGTCCCAGCTAGTGGTCACTGTAGCCAACACGCAGGGTGACCGATAGAAATCAAGGTGGATTTTGGCACTAGCGCGCACACACACACACACACACACACACACACACACACACACACACACACACAGTTATGACTGCACATATGTAACCTTGACTATGTGAATATGTGTAGAAACTGTCAGGTAATATTAACAGATATTTCCACCACAGGTCTGCCAGGTAAGAAAAGGTATACATGAGCTGTAAGTAGACTGCAGTTATACACTCTGTACAACACCCACTGTCCAAACCCAAGGCTGCAAATGGCAGCAAGAAAAATACTCCTGGTGTTCTGTCTGCAGTATGATTCTCAAACAATCTGGAAATATGTCGCTGATTGATAAGTATATTTCTTGGCATTTTAACAGAGGTCTGCATTGTCTTAATTCTGCCTGACTGAATTATTTTATATATTTTCTGGCATTGTTTTCTGTTTCTCATCTGTCCTGAAACTGCTCCACCCTATTCCTGTGGTGAAGTTTATAAAACTGGCCTAACAGCTGTTGTGTTATCTAATTGCTTCAAGGCTTGCTGATTTAAAAATAGTTTCTGTTTGTAAATTCCTGCATACACTGTTGGAAACTCCTGGTGTTCTGTCTGCAGTGTGATTCTCAAACAATCTGGAAATATATCGCTGATTGATAAGTATATTTCTTGGCATTTTAACCTTTCGGAGTTCTGCATTCTCTTAATTCTGCCTGACTGAATTATTTTATATATTTTCTGGCATTGTTTTATATTTCTTATCTGTCCTGAAACTGCCCCCCCCACCCTATTATTGTGGTGGTGTTATAGTTGGTGGCTTTGCAGTTGCGCCCCTACTATAAATTTGATCTGGGACACTCCTCCCAGTCTGGTGTTCACTCTACTTAATACAGAGAGAACATTTGAGAAGGCCAACCCACTTAGGTTCTTAACCTTGAATTTTCTTCTGCTCCTTCTTCCTCTCTCCTTGTACTTTACTAAAAAAATGCACTTTATATTGCTTTTGCCTCTTCTTAAAAATACTCAGTTGTGTTTATCCTGCTCCATTTATTACTGCTTGGTAGTAGCCTGATTAAATTGTACTGTTGCTCTAAGCCTTTTAGTTTAAACACTTGGGCTCCAGACCAGTTGTTTTACATTAAGAATGTTTGTGGTCTGCACTGTTGTGGCAGGACAGGTAGCTTACATCCTTTTAAGTTGGGAATCGCTGATTGAAGGCTCAGTGTCTGTTATTCAAAAAAGTGTATTAGTTCTGGTTAAAGCACTTGGGCTTCAGGCCTGTTATTTTTCTTTAAGAAGGTATGTTGTCTGCACTCTTGTGGGAGGAGAGGCTAGATTCTACCCTTCTGAGGTGTGAATTTCTGGTTAAAGGCTTATTGTTCCAAAAATCAAACAGTTAACACCAACGACAGACAGTAGTAAATTTAATAGCAGCAAAATTTAATAGCAGCAAAGCTTTCCGGTATCAAATACCCTTCCTCAGTGCTTAATAATCTTCACCATAAAACAGACAATTTATATAAATACATCAATGAATTAAATCTCACAGCCAATAAATCAATTAGTCACAGTAACTGATCCTTAAAGAGACATGTGTATATGGCAAATATAAATTACATTATACTACTATCTTAAAAAAAAAAAAAAAATATATATATATATATATATATATATATATATATATATATATATATATATATAATATGTACTATTGTAAAGTAAAACATATAATTGGAAAATATTGAATTACAATGGATTCTACACCTACAAGCTGAGCATTTGCCATGTTTAAATCAAATGGTTTCTATTAAACCTGTTTTAAAGTTAAAACAAAGGGCTGTTTAATATGAATAGTTAGTAAAATAATTGTTTTACTTTACAATAGTACATATTTTATATATATATATATATATATATATATATATATATATATATATATATATTAAGATATTAGTTGTATAATGCATTTTATATTTGTCATATACACGTCTCTTTAAGGATGAGTTACTGAGACTAATCGTTTTATTGGCTGTGAGATTTAATTAACTGATGTATATATATATAAATTGTTTTATGGTGAAGATTATTAAGCAGTGAGGAAGGGTATTTGATACTGGAAAGCTTTGTTGCTTTTTAATTTTGCTGCTATTAAATTTACTACTGTCTGACGTTAGTGCTAGCTGTTTGGTTTTTGGAACAATTGTGTTTTTACTGCTACACCTTCACTCTTGTTGGTCATTTGGTCTGATAAAGGCTTATTGTGCCTGCTTATTTGAACTGTTTCTTTCTGAAAATGATGTGCCTTGGGTGATGTAGCATAGACTAGATTCGGGCATCCTGAATCTAGTTTTGTTTGTATAACTTGAGCACTAATCCAGGCCATCTCTTTTGGAGAAGGTTCCCCTGCACCCTAGTGGCAGGAGTGTGCAGTTAGAATTTGTCTGATTGAAGATTGCTAGAACAGGGCTCAGTTTTGAGTTTTACTGGTTAATTGGGTAATTTGTTTAAATCAGTTTGCTCGTTGTCTATTGTTATATAAAAAAATGCACTTTATTCATCTGCTTTAACTGTATGTGTGTTTCTTCCTACTTTATTACTTTATTTTGCTTTTGCTGCTTATTCCTAAAAGTACTTAATTCCATTTATTCTGCTGCATTTATTACTGCTTGTTAGTAGCCTGATTAAATTGTAAATGTTATTATAAGCCTTTGGTTGAAGCACCTGGGCTTCAGACCAGTTGTTTTACATTAAGAAGGTTTGTGGTCTGCACTAATGTGGCAGGACAGGTAGCTTACAGCCTTCTAAGCTGAGAGTTTCTGATTGAAGACTTAGTGTCTGTTACTCTAAAATGTATTAGTTCTGGTTTAAGCACTTGGGCTTTGGGCCAGTTATTTTACATTAAGAAAGTGTGGTCTGCACTCTTGTGGGAGGAGAGGGTAGATTCTGCTCTTATGAGCTGGGAGTTTCTGGTTAAAGGCTTATTGTGCCTGCTTATTTGAACTGTTTCTTTCTGAAATTGGTACGCCTTGTTTGCTATAACATAGACTAAATTCAGACCTGTTGAATCTAGCTTTGTTTGTATAACTTGAGCACTAATCCAGACCATCTTTTTTTTGCAGAAGGTTCTCCTGCACCCTAGTGGCAGGAGTGTGCAGTTAGAACTTGTCTGATTGAAGACTGCTGGAACTGGGCTCAGTTTTTAGCTTTTTATTGGTTAATTGGTTAATTTCTTTAAATCAGTTCGCTCATTTGCTACTGCTATATTAAAAAAAATATATATATATATATATATATATATATATATATATATATATATATATATATATATATACTTTATGCATCGCTGCTTAGCTAGGGTTAAACTATTCCCGGCGCCATAACGTCTGTTCTGCAAATTTTCCCTTAGAAATAGCCAGTTTTTTTTTTGTTTTAGCACTAAAATCTGTTTCTTTGAGCTCAGCACTTGTTCAGAACTCGTTGTAAGCACTAAATAATAAATAAGCTAGACATTACTACAGCATTCAACTTTCCTCACTTGTCTAGAGGAAAACAGTTTTTTGCACTTAATAAATAAGCACCTACCCAGGCATGTCTAAAGGTTGGCTCCCGGTGTTTTCTCCTGTCTACCTGATGAATCTAGGCATCTTGGGGCAATGCAACAATTGCCTCATGTACACAGACAACCCTCTCCTACTACCATCCAACACTGCAACCTGTGAGAGATGCACTTATATAGCCAAACTGGAAGCGAAGCTCTCTTTACCCAAGACTGGACTAGACAGTCAAGAGGAGAAGGTAAACACTTGCACCACACCACACTCATCACATAGTCCCTCAAAACCTACACCACCAAAAACACACAAAGAAACATGAAACACACACCTACATTTGCAGAGGCTCTCAATAAAAGTCTACTCAAGCAACAGAGACCTCCAAAGTAGAAATGCAAGCAATCTCCACCCCCAACACAACCCAAATGACACATAGCCCACAAACTCAGTGTGCCACTCAACCACAGCCCCTAAGGCATAACAATGTACCCAACACTCTAGTCACTGGTGACTCTATAGTCAGGCACACTGATGTTCCACTCACCAGTCTAAACAATGCGAAAGTTACTGTCAGCTGCCTGTCAGGTGCCAGGATCCACCACATAATGCACGCACTCAGGTCACTCCACAACAAGTACAAATATGAATCTGTCATTGTCCATGTTGGTATGAATAACCTGAGATGTACCTCCATGAAAAGAGACATGGAGGAGCTCTCTGATCTTGTAGCCCAGGCAGGTTTATCCCTAGCCCTGTGTAGCATCCTGCCATCACCCAGAATGATACCACAGTACAAGGACAAAATTATTGACTTCAACAATTTTCTAAGCTTCTGGTGTGATTCTAAGGGGATCCAGTATCTGTCTGCCTGGGATAATGTCATTGACAGACCATGATGCTTTGCCAGAGATGGCCTGCACCTGTCATCCTTGGATTGTGGATACTGGCTAAGGCTCTTGCCACCCTTATAGTGCCTTTTTTAGGTAAGGTTCAGTGAAAAATTCACCACCTTACCAGGTACAAGCAAGCAAAATCTGAGGGTAATGCTACTCAATGCTAGAAGTTTAAACCTCAAAATGAATTCACTTGAGGCACTCCTTAAAATGGAGAACATCAACATCTGTGCAGTGACAGAGACCTGGTTCAAGGCTCCAGAGAGTACGCTTGCATTACCAGGTTATAATTCATACTGCACTTTTCGGCCACCTAACCTGGACCGAAACACTAAAAGCAGAGGCATGTCCATATTCATTAAGGATATCCACACCTCCAGGCTAGTTGCTCAGCATAATGCATCTGAGATTATCCAAGTGCAACTAACTCTGGGCAAGACCGCAATCCAAATTGTAACTTGCTACAGAACGCCCACCATGCCCCGGGATTCCCACTCATCATTTCTTGATACACTGGAAAATATTAGGTTACAACACAACACCCTAATAATGGGTGATTTCAACTACCTCACCATTAACTGGGAAAACTACTCATGTAAAAACTCTTTTGCTCAACGTTTTCTGGAATTCATAAATTCCAATGCCTTGGATCAACATATCCACACTCCCACCAGGGGCAGCAATATCCTAGACCTGGTCATTACCAACATGGGCGACCGGTGTTCCACACCAGAGGTCAATTCCTCATTGGTCAGATCCGACCACAAGCTAATCACCCTAGACATCCACATCCCGCCCCACCCCCCATTAGGGAAACCACCATAAAAAATTTCTCCAAAGCCAACTTCACACTTCTTAAGACAGAAGTGGCAAACTTCATGACACCCATGCAGACGGACAATAGAGGTACAACTTCTAAATCCTGCACAAATGCACTTTATAAGCACTTACACAAGTGCATTGATTGTGCTATCCCTAACAGAACCAAGATGCTATCCTCCAAAAAAGGAAGCCGATCTGGTGGTCCCCTTCCATAAAGAAACTCTACAACACAAGAAATAAACTGTTGCAAGAAAGAGTAAAATCCCATGACTGGAGGAACTCCCTGGTCAGCCTCAGTAAGAAGCTGAGATCCCTCATAAAATCCTCCAAATCTAGTTACAAAAACAAACTCACTACTGATTCTAAAAACAAACACAAAGCATTCTATAGCTATGATAGAATCTCAATGGCAACACTCAGATCTGCTCTGAGCTACAGCACAATGGCACTAAATATACAGAACCAACTGATATTACCAACATCCTGTCAGATAGGTTCAGTGCTAACTTTACCCGCCTCTCACCATCTAAAGGGCCCATCTCTATACCAGAAGAATGCAAAGTTCCTGTAAACATGGCTGCACAGGTAAAAACCACACTCTCCAAAGCCAAGAACACAGCATCCATGAGACCTAACAATGTCCCAGGCTGCTTTCTACACAAACTGCAGAATGAACTGGCACCTCGCCTAAGCACAGTGTTCAGTCATAGCCTCACTGCAGGCTTTGTGCCCACTGAATGGTGCACAGTGATTATTATCCCACTCCATGAAGGGGAAGCCACCACAGACCCCAGGAACTACCACCCCATTAACCTAACAAGCCTGGTCTGCAAGGCCATGGGATGTATCATCATGGATGTTATACACGAAGACTTTGGAGGAGAGGCTGGACTCTGCCCTTCTGAGCTGGGAATTGTTTCTTACTGAAACTGGTGCGCCTTGTTTGCTGTAACATAGATTAGATCCAGGCCTGCTGAATCTAGCTTTGTTTGTATAACTTGAGCACTAATCCAGGCCTCCTTTTTTGCAGAAGGTTGCCCTGCACCCCAGTGGCAGGAGTGTGCAGTTAGAACTTGACAGGAACAGGGCTCAGTTTTGAGATTTTTTTACTGGTTAATTGGGTAATTTGTTTAAAAGCCTTTTCTGAGAGCTTGTAGTCATCTAAAGCTGTTTCAAGTGTATTGTTTACTGTTTGTAGTGGTGTAAAGTTGTTTTAAGTGTATTTTTTACTGTTTTTGCCTTATCTTTAAAAAAAATGTTTCCTTGTTTCCCACCTTTCTGAGCTAGTATAGTCCAGTTTTCAGGCTAGTGCTGAATTCAGGGCTTTGTAACAATTTTCTGAGTTGCCCATACGTTATTTGGATAGAGGGAGGTTTCTCTGTTCATCTGTGAGAGAAGGAGCTTTGAGCAGCCATCTGTCCCTAGAGAAGTGGCTCCAGCCCAGAAGTTAGTAGTTTATAGGCCATTTTGGGCTAATTTCTATCTCTTTCATTTCCCAGCTGTAAAAATTGCATTTGCATGGTTTTGCACATCCGGGCAGCACCAGTTAGCTAGGACTAAATTTATCTCGGCTCTACCAAGTCTCATCTTCAGTTTTTCCCTTGAAAGTAGTCTAACTCTCAACCTAAGCACTTAAAAAGCATCCTACAGTCCAGCACTTGCTCAGACCTAATAGCAAGCACAAATATACCCTGACACTTGATTGCCCAGCAGGGCAAGGCTCATTATTCTCCCCTCACCAACCAAGCGAATAAGCAGCTCACCCTACAATTCAGGCATGACCAAAGGGAAATTTCAGGTATACTATCCAGTCCAGCTGGTGAAGCTGGGTGTCCTGAGGCAATGTTACAACTGCCTCATGTAAACAGACAACCCTCTCCTCCTACCTCAAACATTAACATATGTGAGAGAGGCAATTATATAGCTAAATTGGAGGGAAAACTCTCTCCACCCAAGACTGGAACAGGCAGTCATGAGGAAAAGGTTAACACTTGCACAACACCTCCAGCCTCACATAGACATACTAAACCAGCACTGGCAAAAAATACACATAAATACATGAAATCATACTCAGAAGCTCTAAATAAAAACATGCAAAGGCATCTCAGACCTCCAAAGCAGACACCCAAAAAACCTGCACCTCCCGTCACAAACCAGATAACACATAAAACACAAAATCAGTGTGCCGCACAATCACAGCCCTTAAGATGAAATAACATACCTATCACACTAGTAATAGGTGACTCTATAGTCAGGCACATTGATGTCCCACTCACTAGGCTGGACAAGGAGAAGGTTACTGTTAGCTGCCTGTCAGGCGCCAGAATCCACCACATAACACAAGCACTCAGGTCACTCCAGAACAAGTAGAAATATGACTCTGTCATTGTTCATGTTGGTGTGAATAACCTGAGATGTACCTCCCTGGACTACATGAAAAGAGACATGGAAGAGCTCTCTGATCATGTAGCCCAGGTGGGTATGACGCTGACCCTGAGTAGCATCCTGTCCTCACCAAGAATAATACCGCAGTATAAAGAAAAAAATATCAATTTCAACAATTGGCTAAGCTTCTGGTGTCATTCAAAGGGGATCCAGTGTCTGTCAGCCTGGGATGGCATACTCGACAAGCCTCATTGCATCGCAAGAGGCAGATTGCACCTGTCACCCCTAGGCTTTCGAATACTGGCCAAGGCTCTTGCTGACCCCATAGTGCTTTTTTCAGGCAAGGCTCAAAAGTCAAACCCACCTCCGTAAACAGCACAAATAAAAAAAATGAGGGTTATGCTACTCAACGCCAGGAGTTTAAATCTCAAATGCATGCACTCAAAGCACTCCTCAGTATGGAGAATGTCGACATCTGTGCAGTAACTGAAACCTGGTTCAAGGCTCCAGAGAGCACCCCAGCACCACTGGGCTACAACTCATACCACAAATTTTGGCCACAGAACATGGACCGAAACACAAAAGGAGGGGGGTGTATCCATATTCATCAAGGATACCTTCACCTCCAGGTTAGTGGCGTAGTATGATACCTCCGAGATCATCCATGTGCAATTAACATCAGGCAAATCTGCAATGCAAATTGTAGCCTGCTACAGATCTCCCTCCATGACCCAGGACCACCAGTCCACCTTTCTGGAGACACTGAAAAACATGAAGGTCCTACCGAACATCCTGATATTGGGCAATTTCAATTACCTTACCGTTAACTGGGAAAACTACTCAAGTACAAAATCCCAAGTCCAGTGCTTCCTGGAATTTATCAACTCAAATGCCCTGGATCAGCTGGTAAACTCCCCTACCAGAGGTGAAAACATATTGGACCTGGTCATCACCAACATGGCCGACACGTGTTCCACACCAGAGGTCAACATGTCACTGGTTAGATCAGACCATAAACTAATCACTCTGGATGTCCACACCACACCACCACATCCGACCAAGGAAATCACAGTGAAAAACTTTTCTATAGCAAACTTCACCTTACTTAAGACAGAGGTGGTAAGTTTCACATCCCCCACCCTAAAGGATAACAGTGTCCAAGATGCAGGAACATTTACAAATGCACTCTATGAGCACCTACAAAGATGCATGGATCATGCCATCCCTAGCAAAACCAAGACTCACTTTCGTAAGAGAAGGAAACCAGTCTGGTGGACCCCTGCCATAAACAGGCTATACAGTAGAAGGAGGAAATTAGTTCAGGAAAAAAAGCAAATCCCAAGAAGGAAAGACATCCCTGATCAGTATCAGTAAGAAACTAAGGTCCCTCATAAAATCCTCCAAAGCTAAATTTGAAAGAAAAATAGCCAAGGATTCAAAAGATAACCACAAAGCCTTCTTTAGCTATGTCAAGAATCTAAGTGGTAACTTGCAGATATGCTCTGAGCTAGTGCAAAATAGCACAAAATATACTGAACCCACTGATATTGCCAGCATCCTGGCAGATAGATTCAGTGCAAACTTCACCCCCCTCTCACACCAAAAGGGCCCACAACAATACCGGAAAAGTGTAGTGTCCCAGAAATCTCAGGCGCACAGGTGAAAACAGCCCTTTCAAAAGCTAAAAGCATAGCATCAATGGGGCCAGATGGTGTCCCAGGCTGCGTCTTGCAAAAACTATAGAACAAACTAACCCCCCACCTAAACACACTGTTCAACCTCAGCCTCACAACAGGCTACATGCCCATAGAATGGTGCACAGCAATGGTTATTCCACTCCACAAAGGAGGGGCCACAACTGACCCTGGTAACTATTGCCCCATAAGCCTAACTAGCCTGGTCTGCAAGGCTATGGAGCGCATAATCATGGAACTCATTAACAAAGACATTGGGAACCTCCAAAAACTTCACCTGACCCAGTTCGTCTTTGTTAAGGGCAGATCATGCCTACTAAACCTGATTGACTTCTTCAAGACAGTCACCAAGGCCATAGATGAGGGGAAGGTAGTTCACTCAGCCTACCTTGACCTCGCCAAGGCTTTTGACACCATTCCACACTCAGGAATTATAGAAAAACTCACCAGCCTGAACATAAACCCCTACGTCATGAGATGGGTTGCCAACTGGCTTACAGACAGAACTCACACGGTAAGAATAGCTGGCTCCAGGTCCGACTCTAAACCAGTCACAAGTGGTGTCCCACAAGGCTTGGTCCTGAGACCCCTACTGTTTGGCATATACTTCTCAGAAGTAGAGGCAAACACGGGAGGACTATGGCTAACCAAGTTCGCCGATGACTGCAAACTGGGAGCCATAATTGACTCTCCGGCTGACATGGACATTTTCCAAAAGGGCCTTACTGAGATGGACACCAGGTGTCAAAGTCATGGTCTCAAGCTAAATGTAAAAAAAAAATGCATAGTCATCCCATATGGGAAAAACAGAATACCCATGAATTACCACATAGGTGGCAGCCCCCTTAATACAGAAGAGGTAATAAGAGATCTGGGGACCCAGGTAGATAGTAATCTCTCCTTGGACAATTATACTGCCAAAGTAGTTAGGAAATCCTTCTATGTAGCCCATCTAATTACTAAAGGGTTCACATCTAGAAATAAAGAGGTTATAGTGCCCTCTACTCATCACTCATCAGACCCATCATAGAGTACAATGCCCCATTTGGGATGTACCTCACAAGACACTTCCAACAGCTGGAAAGACCACAAAGGTACCTCACCAAGAGGATTACTGGCCTTAAACATATGTCCTATGCAGCCCAACTGGAAAAACTCCAGCTGTACTCAGTCGCATATCGCTTACTCAGAGGTGATCTCTGCCTGACTTACAAAGCCATGTCCAGCTCCACCTAAAGAAATCAGGTCTCTGTGAGCCACTCTCTCTAGTGAGCTAAACCTCACAACAACAATAAACAGAACATACTGGAGGGATAGATTCCTGTCACAGAAACTCCCCATGCTTTTGAACAAAATTCCTAACTACATTAGGCAGAGCCCCTCACTAACACTCTTCAAGGAAACCTTGACGAGTGGATGGGTAACAGAAAATACACCCCTGGGATCACTTCATTGGTTCTTCTTGACAGAGGCTCAGTTAATTAATAAATGGGGTGGCGAAAGCTGACACACTCTGGCTAGGCTTATAAATACCCTCGGGCAGATAGCCTAGTACCTACCTATGAACCTATGAACCTATAATGACTGTGTGAACAAAACCATCAGCATGTTTCCCACTCACACACTACCCCTACATATATTGGACTATTTCACAGTGTAGTATGATGCCTGACCGTGGTATGGGACATGTCTCAGTCTGCCCCTACAAACATATACAGCTGATAGAGCACCAGAAACTGGGGCAGCATGCAAAGTCAGATAGAAAAGGTCCCATAAGACATATATCTGCTCCCCTCTCTACACAGGCAAAATAACATATTCACACTACACTACTACACAATCCTGACAGTCTGTCAACAAATGCCAGAAATACATAGACCTCCCAACTGTACAGTCACACAGAATGTCCAGGCTGTGTCTACATGTATAAGGCCTCTCACACATGACTTGTCTGGCAGTCTGATACATCACTGGGACAATATCAGGAATGAAGTCACTAAATAATGATACCATTACCTCTCTAGCTCCTACTCCATTACATCAAGACAATGCCTGACATCCTTGGGGGACAGAGACCCAAACACAGGGGCAGTATTGACATATTGCTGTCATAAACTGAGAAAGTAGCTGGTGTAACAGGGTTTGTTATAACATATCTGTTCTGATGAATATAAAGTCAGAAACACAAATGGATGTTACCATTCACTGACTGCAAGCCTCAGAGTATGTTACTGGGTTTCCAAAGACTAAACATGTGTGATTAATACATCAAACATAAGTGTCCAAACTTTGGCAGTCTGGGGATAGTCCTACAGTTGTGAGTTATGTCAACCACATAACACTGTCAGACTTAAACTCACACAGAAAAGCCATGTCCACATAAACCATGTCATACTCACTATGTCTGGCACATTCTCCCCATGTTTGTTGGGCTGTCTCCACAGACTTTGTTGTAAGAGGTATTTCCAAACTACCTCTGTGATGCTGTTGTTGACACACCTCCATGAAGTTTACCTCACAGGCAAGGTAAAGAGCCAATGCCCACATGAAGTATTCAATTATAGGAGTATGTTCCCATGCTATTGGCTATAGCAATGATACCACAGCTATACTGCATGCATTCAGCAAGTGGGGACTGCAATTGGTGCACAGACCACCAGCCAATCATGATCATTACCTACAAAAGGCTAGCTGCTGCCTATGCAAAAAAGAAGTATACCCTACATCTGGGAAAGACAGAGAGAGAGAGAAAGAGAGAGAGAGATAGAGAGAGAGATAGACAGGTAGATACATGAGGATCCACATCCAGATCCAGATACAGCCAGCTAGCCGTCTATTGATCCACACCTTGAAAAAAAAATAAGGTAGGTCAAACAAGTAAGCATGTAATGGAATGTAGTAGGGGGTATGTACTAGTGGTAAATATGAAGTTTAATAAATATGTCTCAACAACACCCGTATACTGATATATTGATGATCATAAACTATGGCCATAGCATCTGCGTCTTTCTGCAGTGACATAGATAACAGCTCAGGCCCCTGAGCCACCCCAGGAAAGGATTGCTCACATATGACTACTACTGGAGTGTGTGTTGAACAATGCTGACTGTGACACTGCTAGACCAGCTACTGGGATGTCATAGATATCCATATAGTATTTGTGAATACAAATATGATATAAATGCTTTTCTCAGAAATGTGAGGGACCTAAACAGGGTATTTGCATAGTGACATACTGTCGCGGCTGTGTGTGTGTTGAACTGCATCTGATATACTGAACTCACACCATTCAACTACCCAGTGTTATGCACACTGACCATATGTGTGCCGCATATCTGTACACAGTTACTCAAAGAGTTTTGTTATGTCTGGCAAATGATTGGCAACCTGTGAATGCCAGCATTACAACATTACATCTCCTACTCTTTCTTTTGCCTGTTTCCATCAGGGGTTGCCACAGCAGATGACTTGTCTCCATGTCTTCCTGTCCTCTGCATCCTGCTCATTCACACCAACCACCTGCATGTCTGCTATCAACACATCCATACACCTTATCCTAGGCCTTCCTCTTTTCCTCTTACCTGGCAGCCTCATCCTTTCACAAATATACTCAGCATACCTACTCATTACATGTCCAAACCAACATAATCCTGCCACTCTCTAGCTTTGTCCCCAACCCGTCCAACCTAGGCTGACCTCCTAACATATATGTTCCTAATCCTGTCCACCCATGTCACACACAGCACAAGTCATAATGTCATTAACTCTGTTAAGTCCAGCTCTGGCTCCTGAATTTTTTGTCAATTAAACTGTCTAAAACCCATATAACATAGCTGGTCTCACTAACCTTTTGTAGACCTTCCCTGTTACTCTTAATGGCACCTGTCTTTTGCAAATCACTCCTGACACTCCTCTCCACCATCCACATCCTGCCTGTACTCTCTTCTTCACTTCTCCTGCACACACCACATTACTCTGAAGTGTTCTTCCCATGTATGTAAACTTATCCACATTTGCAAACTGTACTCATTGCATCCACAACATTCCTCTATGCTCCCTCCCATTCACAGACATATATTCTGTCAGTCCTGCTAACCATCATTTTCCCCCTCTTTAGACCATAACTCTTCCCCTCCAGGGTCTCCTCAACCTGTCCCTTACTCCCAGTACAGACCACAATGCCATCTGTAAACAGCACAATCAACAGGGACCCATGTCTGACCATTTATGTCAACCTGTCCATCACCACTGCAAATAGGAAAGGACTCAGAACTGATCCCTGATACACCCCCACCTCCACCTTAAATGCACCTGTCATTCCCAATGCAGAGCTCACCATTGTCACACTAGCCTTTTACATATCCTGTAGCATTCTTATGGATTCCTCCGCCACTCCTGACCGCCCCATGCAATACCACAACTCCTGTCTAGGCATCCTGTTATATGCTGTCTCTAAGTCCTCAAAGACACAATGCAGTTAATTCTGACCTTCTCTGTTTGTCTCCATCAACACTCTCAGAGCAAACATCACATCTGTACTGATATTTGCTGGAATGAAACCATATTGCTGATCAGTAATCCTCAACGCCCTTCTTAACCTAGTTTCTACCACCCTTTACCATTACCTTATGGTGTGACTCATCAGTGATAGCCCTCTGTAGTTACTACAGCTCTGCACACAACCATTATTCTCATAAGCAGTACCAAAACACATTTTCTCTACTCCTCATGCATCCACTCACTTTCCAAGATTACAGTAAACAATTCAGTTGAAAAGACCACTGCCATTTGTCCAAAACACCTCCATATGTCCACAGGTTTGTCATCTGGATCAACAGCATTTCCATTCTTAAACCTCTTCATAGCTATCCTTACTTCCTCCTTGATAATCTGTTGCACCTCCTGATTCACTATATCCACATCACCCAACCTCATCTCTCTCTCTCACATCCTCCTCATGCAACAGTCCATTAAAGTACTGTTTATATCTGCTGTACAGAATCTCCTTGCTTGTGAGTATGTTTCCCCCATTATCCTTTATCACCCTTACTTTCTGCACATCCTTCCTAGCTATGTGCCTCTGTCTACCAGTTGGTACAAGTCCTATTCTCCATCCTTGGTGTCCAACATTACATACAACCATTCAGATGCCCCATCCAAAGACTTTGCCACCACTCTCTTTGCTATGCTCCCCATCCTCTTATACTCCTTTCTACTGTCTTCATCTGTCTGACAATCCCACTTCTCCTTCGACAATTTCTTTCTCTGTATACTCCCCTGTACTTACTCATCACACCAACAGGTCTCCTTGTCCTCCTTCCTCTGTCCAGATGTCACACCAAGCCCCGCTCTACTCATTGGGTACTGTCCTCACCATTTCATCCAACCAGTCCAAAGTATGTCAGTCTTATCCCGCACACACACAACTTATGGAGCATATGCACTAACAACTGTCATCATCACACCATTAATTTCCAGCCACATAAACCTTGCTCTACCTAACACTCCTATCACTGCCAAACACACTCATAGCATAATGCTCCATTAGGTTAACACCTACACCATTTTCCCTCACATACACATGATGTTAGGACTATCTGTACCCAATTATGATACACACAGCCATAACCCCCTTCCATCTGGTATGTGGCACACAAAATATATCCACCTATCATCTGTCCACCATATCAACTAGCTCAGTACAAATACCAGCAATACATACAACAGTAAAAGTTCCTAGCTCTCACTACCTCACTCCTAGCTTTTCCCCTCTCTGCCTGCCATACTAGCATTGCACATCCTCCAGGGTATGACTGTGAATTCAAATGCTACACAACTCTCAAATGATGTATGTGTGTTACAGCAATATGAAGACAGTGTCACTAATGTTTTCCCATAGCCTACCATATATGTGCAGCATCTTCCAGATGTCCTACCCTACCAGGTTGACAGGAATTACTGAGCAACAAAAGTGCTATGACAGTGTGCTATACTGACATAGAGCAGAAATGTACAGCATTTATTACCTGTGCAAATATTTGCATGTATGGATAGGCATACCTCGCTGACTCATAACACCTGACGTGGGATGCAAAACATCATGTAAATGAGCTGTACGTCATACACGTGTGTAATCCTACTGTCTGTGCATTAAACTGAGTTATACTTCTACAGCTAATGATTGTTGCAATGTCCTGACACAGACATGGGTACTAGCATATGCAAGAGTATCATGTAGACATTTTAGATTTGTCCGTGTTATGACCTTGTGTTCATGCCTTCTACAAGCAGTTATAAGACCATCCAAATAGCTGTATGGCCTCAGCAATGCCTTAACTGTACAATCTGTCTCCACCAAAATAGAGTAAACCCCTTTGCTGGACAGCAGTAATGCACAAAGTACATAATGGGATGCAATATTGTCTGTAAAGGGAAAAGTAGGAGCAGGCACCAACTGGCCAGCATGTCATCCTTTGTCTGAAAGACTTTAGTAGATCACAGGTGGATTACTGTAAGTCTGACTATGAGTACAAATCAGACACATCCACTGAGAGCAATCAGAAGGCCATCTTATCTTTGCTTCAATGGAGTGTGATCTCAGAGTTGGTATATTTAAGTAGGGGGGTGTGGGGGGTTCAGGGGGGATTGCCCCTCTGCATACAACAATTAGTGACAGTATTTGTTTATTGGTTTTGTTGTGTTTGGGATTCAATGTTTTTGACTTTTGCCCTTTATGTGTCGCTCAATACGTGTTCACTAGATTCAGTTTTCGTGCATATAATATAAACCCTATGCACCCATACCCTCATCATCATGGATCAGGTGCAAACTGCCTACTTAAATGGAAAATTAGCAAGACCCCTTGCGGATTGATAACATTCCTGTCTGCATCCTACAAGAACCCCGACATATGCCTCCAGCTCCATTACACACTGTATGCAAGCCAAGCCTGAGCAACATTGACATCCTATCTGTAAGGAACGCGGACACTGTAACCACTCTACACAAAAGTGAATGGTTGTTTATGAAATGTACTGGCCTTCAATGGGGGGAACATGATACAACAGGACCAGGAGTACAATGCATGTTCATACAGGGATGCTGGATATGGGGTATGAGGTGTTTCTATGTAGTGGCTACTGATACTCATTAGTCATGTGCTGCCTCTGTAAAGAACTCTGAGCAATGTCTGTGGTCCTGTGATGTGTTCCCCTGTTTATGTGTTCAAGGTGTCATGCAACACCAGCCGCCCTATTCTGAACAGGAGACTGCAGCCATAACTGAGGCCATCTTGCAGAGCTATGACATCCTTTTCAGTCGGGGTCATCAACATCAGCGGGAGAGGACTGCCCTATGGGATGATTTAATCCAAAGAGTCAACACCTTGGGCCACCATGGACACATGTACGATCAGGTCAGGCACAAAGCAACTGACCTGATCTGGTGTGCCCAGCAATGGGCTGCTGCTGTAGCAAGGGACCGTTCCACTACCAGTGGGGGCCAGCTAGATAGGTCCCACTTACAGCAACAGAGGAGCTCCTGGCCAACCTTGGGGTAGCCCCAACACCATCATCTACATAGAAAATATCAGTTGTGGAGGTGGGTGGCACTCAGGCAACAGGCGAGGAAAATCCAGGTGAGGAAATTGTGCACATCAATGTACTGAGGTAGCATTACAACTGTGTTCTATAGTCTTTAGATGCATATATATCAGTGCAGAATAGAATAGTGGGTGGGGGTTAGTAATGCACACAAGTGCACATCTATGGTGAAGGACAGCAAATTGTGTAATAGCATAGTTTATATTGTACCTGTGCATAAATGTAGCATTAATCTTGGACCAATGCCTATTGTGATCTGCTGACAATACCTCTCCCTCCCTACTACCTAGGTCCCTCTCATTTGCACAAGGTACAGCAGCCCAAAGACAGTAGTTATGAGATTTTATTGTTGTGGCTCATCACTACCCCATACACACAACTGTTACACTCAGCAGCCATTTGCCAATATCTGCATGATCACTTGTGGTGAGGTTCACTGGATAATATCACAGTGGATATCGCAGGGGCCTATTTGCATGATATGTCGCATATCTGTAGCATACCTCAAAAAGTCTCATTGCAGGGCACCTGGATAAAGATTGCCAACATGTGGGGATAAAGGGCAAATAGTGGGGACATATTGTATACATTAGTGTTATACAGTGCATATAAAAGGTGTACACACCTGTCAGAATGCCAGGTTTTTGTGATATATGACAATGTGAGCACAATACACAACACCAAATCCATTCAACCTTTCATGTGACCTATAATATGTACAATGCAATTCCGAAACAAACACATCTGTTAGGAAAACAAGTAAGTGACATGAAAATTCTCCAGGAAGCTAGAAGCATATGGTGTGCACAGGGTAAAGCTCGTACTGTGAGTAGCAGCATTTGATAAAACCACAGGAATGCATCATACTGGATACACACCTGCCATCAGTTATGGACCCTTGGATTAACTGCAAATAATGGTCAGCTTATATACCAAGAATATCCTAGCATAGACCCACAGTTGCCTGCTACAGCAATAGCCATAGTTTGCATACAGCTCAACATGTTGCAAAGGGATCACATTTTAGAAAGGTATCAGCCTGGAGAAGGCTACAGAAACATACCCACAGCATTACATATGCTGTGGAACACAGTGCAGATAGTCATCACAAGGTGTTCAAAATATGGTGCAACAGTGACATTGTGAAAACGTGAACATCCCTACATGTATGTTGAGAATACAATACCAAAAATGTCCAGGGAAGCTGCCTTGAGGCATACAGCAACCACATTCAGACATCTCTGGCAAGTACTGGGAGTGTACTACATGTGCCAACAATCTTCTGTGGTCTCCACATGTCTTGCCTTTAGGGTGTGTTTTGAAGATGGCAGCTGTTCCTCACAGCAAACAACATTCAGTCCTGAGTAATGTCTGGACAACAATACATCAGCTTTTCAAAAAGAATGTATGGAAATATGTTAAAGTGTTATGAGACCAAGGTTAAATTCTCTTTGTCCACAAATTGGTCATGTTAGTTGGTCCAATAACAGCACTGCACAACAGTAGAATAACACTACCCACACAGTGAAGCAGGGGGATGACAGTGTCCTGCTTTGGGTTTGCTGTTCACAAGCCTGAACTTGGGCTGCAGCTGATTTGGAGTGTAGTATGACTGGTTTCATGCACAGGTCCCTTGTGGCTATAATCCTTCTGATGTCTGTCGCATAGATGTGGATGGGGAGGAATTCCAACATTGCACACAGCAATGGCCTACACCTTACATCCAACTGAAAAAAAGGATGACTTCACAAGAACACAATCAACAGTTTGCAGTGGTCAATCCTGAGTCCACACCTGAATACAATACACAATCTGTGTGATGACCTGATGAGCACTGTGCACAGGGGATGGCCTTGCAATCTGACAGATTTGGAGGTGTTTTGCAAGGGAGAGTGTGGAAGCATTGCCATGTCAAATGTGCCATGCTGATACACACCTTCCCAAGAGGACTGAATGCCGTGATGAGATCAACAGGTGCTTTAGCAAAGTATCAGTTTGCAGGTGTGCACCCCCATGCAACCCGGCTATTGTACTGATATCATTTATGATCTCTTACCCCTACCTCATGTGTATGTTCTTCAATCAGAGTGCACAGGTTATATGTCATACAAAATGGATGAAATGTTATGGCAATATCACTGGTGTTTCATGTGATCTGTCACAAAATCCTTGTATGTTAAAAGGGTTTGTGCATTTACTATATCCACTTTAAGCTTGGGAAGTTGTTTGAGTAACCACCCTTGTTTTCACATACATGTATTGCAGGTTATGACATTTGCAAATTATAGTATGACATTAAGTAGGTTCACCAATCCACAGGTCAAGCCAGTAATGTATCAGACAAACATAGGAGGCATGAGCAGCAGACAGGAAATATGACTCACATATATAGATATTCCTGGAAACCCTGTACAGTTGCTAGGTATGTTCTGTAGGTTTATCCATAGTGCTATAGAGATGAACAGCAATAATGTTTACATGGGTGCAGTGTATTCTAGGTGAAGGCTCACCACCAACTAAATACACTGACATATCCCAGTGGTGTAAATTAGTAGTGGCTGCAATTGAATGACAACTGGGTGCTGGCACAGAAAATGCAAGTGTGTTGACTATGGCAAGTGAGCCCCCAGACACTAGCCATAGACAGAGTGCTGGCAAGGTTCCACTCAGGCAGGTGGGCAGGGGTGCTCAGACAGGGGGTGGCTGCCCATCCATCCCATGTTGGAAGTGCCACTGCTGCAGTAACCAGGCACATGTTTCAGGCTGTAATGGATGCACAGGCATGTAATGAATGTAACACGGGACAAGTGCGCAGGTTGGTGGAAAAACATCTCCCTGGTCTCTGTGGAGATTTGCATGAACTTATTGCAGTCGTGAGGGCTATGAGATTGTGGATAAATGGTGGGGTCAGGTTGTGATACTCCCTCACCATGGAGTATCTGTGCTAAAACATTTGGCGGAGGGGAGGCAGCAGCCACATGGATGTGGATCAGCACCATGATCAGCTTGGGGTGCACATGACCATGCACCATCACACACCCGTAAGAGCAGTAACACCAATACTGCTGAGGGTGGTGTGCTGTCCATGCCAAGATTCAGCAGGCCATGGGCATGTGGTCCTGGCCAATCCCAACAGCGACGCTGATCCAGCAGACATCAGTCATCATCAGGAAGCAGTACTGTCTCTATCCTTGTCTCTGGTGGTGCCAATGATACCCCTGGGAGGTCCAGTTCCCATGTCCATGGCCAGAGATGGTGAACTGTACATTCTGTCATGTACAGCCCACAGCTGTCCAAAAAACATCAGTGTATGGCAGCCACATGGTGTGACTGTGTGCATGCAGGCACACATACATCACAATCAGAAAAAGGTCACCTCCACACACATGCACCACACCTGCACAGGCCATGTCATTCCCACACCACAAACACACACCCATAATGTCAACTGAATGGCACAGTCTAGGCCTCTGGCAAAACCACACAACACCCAGTGCATATGATGAAACCTGTGCCAGATCCATGCCATCCAAACCATCAATGTAGGGACATGTAAATATGGGTCTGAGGCAGAGGGTGAACTTACTAAATTGTAACTATGTAATGCTGTGTAAGGTGCTGTCATCTGGCATTTGTAATGGTTACACATCAGAGTGTGTTTACAGTTTCAGCCAGGATGCATTAATGCTATAAGTAATGCTGAGTGAATGTGTTCTCACATGCTGTATCCTGTTTGTGTTCTAGGCATTTGTGTGTCACCAGGATGTGGCCCTGCAGCAAGGCCAAGGGGTATGGCAGTGGGGTAACATGACAACCATGTCATAGGCTCGGTCCAGATGTATCTGAACTGATTTCCCAGGTCTGTATAACAGTGATTGCCTATGCCTCACAGCTTATAGGGCTGAGGGTTGTATATAGGTATATGGTGATTGACATCATCTGTTGTAGAGTGAAGAATGGTAAGTGTATTGGGTTGGACACAACTCTGTTTGCTAATAACCACACCCCCAGGGGATATTCATCAACCAAGCACACTGAGGTTACTACTCACACACACACACACACACACACACACACACACACACACACACACACACACACACACACACACATGCGCATATGCACAGGATCCCCATCAACTTAAGGCACCACAGTGTTATGCAGTTATGGCCATTGGCACGGAAATACTAGTGTGAGGAGTGTAACAAGGTACCTGTATGGTGATGAATATCATGTGTCCTTGTGAGGAATGGCAATGGTGGGTGTTAATGGCCACTGTATACATTGACTGGGCTACTAAGGTGAGGGTACAGGGTGACCATGGCCTTTTACTTGCTGCATAGCACACACTTACTCAGGAGATGTAACACATCAAAGAACTTTCTGATGTCAATGCCACTGTTGTAGTCAACAGACAGCTCACTGTCAAGTGGTGTTCCCCATTCTGTTATAACAACGTCACTGTTCTGTGGACTACCAGCAATGTATTACTTCATGTTTCCAATGCTGTTCCAAAAGGTAATGGTGGCACATCTCTTGGCAGAGATCTAATGTCCAGGGTTCTGACAACAGTCATAGTTCTCAGAGAGGCCTTTGTGCATGATGTCAACATCACATGGAGGGATAATGATAGCACTCACCTTACAGTTGTATGCAAACATTATCAGCTAGGGGGCCTTTGTGTTGGCCTGCACCTCAGAGGTGTAGATACCAAACATGAGAGGGCACAGGTCCACACACTGTGGAACTCTACTCATGTCTGGTCATCAGTTTGACTTGGAGTCAACTGCATTTACTCTGTGGTTTCTATCTGTGAGGCAGTTTGTGAGACAATTAGTGATTTAGGGGTTGATGCCTAGCTAACAGTGTTTGCAAATGATTCATGAGTGGAGAGTGGTCTCTGAGTATTAGAAGGGCTGCCTGTATTGTTACTTATTCCATACTGTCACATTGTCATTGCACATGGCACAACACTTTTAGGGCTGTAGATTGTCTACACCTACCTCTACAGTGGTTGACAACTGTTGACATTGTAATGTGGACATTGGGATATATATTAGTTTATCAATATAAGAATTTAGCAAAACCCACACCCCGATGGATCCTGCTATTACACAATTGCCCTCCCACCCCACAGGATACTGTTGTAACCCCCCAATGGATCCTGTTATTACTCAATCACATCAACACCCACGCAGGATACTGTTATCACACACACACACACGCACACACACACACACACACACACACACACACACACACACACACACACTTGCCAGTATGGCGATTGAAACCCCTACTTATCTATGTATTGCTACTACAGTGTTACACATTTACCACAAGCACCACAGAGCCTATAGGGTGGATGTTGTCCCAAGGTACTTCTAAGGTGTGGAACATCACCAGCCCATGTAAATTATGGCAATGAGTGATGTAGTGGGTGAGAGATTTCATAAAATACGTTACCCTACACACACTTTTATATTTACCAGAACTGAAGTTAGAACGTCTATCTAACCAGGGTTTTGTACTTTAATGTTACACAGTTACCACACAGACCACTGAGCTTACATGGCTCAGGCTTACTGAAATGTACTTCTAAGGTGAATGATATCTGCAGGACTGCAAAGTAGGGCACAGTGAAGTGTACTGGATGTAGATGGGCCCAAAATCTTTAAGCTACAAACACAAACACACACACACACACACACACACACACACACACACACACACACACACACACACACACACACACACACACCCACGCACATATATATATATATATATATATATATATATATATATATATATATATATATATATATATATATATATATATATATATATATATATATATATGTATATATATATATATTTACATATATAGGGTTTCACTTCAGTATCTTGAAATACTGAAACACCAAAACTCTAATGGCCGAGTTCAGAACGCCGATGTTTCAGTATTTCAAAATACTGAAGTGGCGTGAAAAACATATTTAAATTCAGAAAAGTGCTGTTTCTGCAGGGGGCCAAGCCCCCTGCACTCACCCTGACAAATATCACATTCCCGTGATTGCACGATAGTGGTGACATGGCAAATCTCCCATTCTGCACTTCCACATATGGCGTGGAGTGGGAGATTTCTCTTTCCTCCACTGTAGCATGATCTCAGAGTTGGTATATTTAAGTAGGGGTGTGTGGGGGATGCAGAGGGGCTTGTTCCTCTGCATAAATGTTCTATGTAGTGTTTTTTTTTTTTATGTTGCACTTCAGTATTTCGGAATACTGAAACATTGGTGTTCTGGTTTCAGCAATTTCAGTATTTTGAGATACTGAAGTGAAATCATATATAGACATTTATGCACACAAACACACACACTTGTCAGGACTGAGATTAAAACTCCTACCTTTCTATGTACTGCCACTACAGTTTTACATATTTACCACACACACCACAGAGCTTATAGGGTGAATGCTGTCCCAAGGTACTTCTAAGGTGTGGAACGTCACCAGCCCTTGTAAATTATGGCAATGAGTGATGTAGTGGGTGAGAGATTTCACAAAATACTTTACCCTACACACACACACACACACACACACACACACACACACACACACACACACACACACACACACACACACACACACACACACACACACAGACATACACACACACACTTCTACATTTGCCAGAACTGAGATTAGAACCTCTACTAAACCAGGATTTTGTACTTGAATGTTATGTAGTTACCACACACACCAATGAGCTTACATGGGTCAGGCTTGTCGAAAGGTACTTCGAAGGTGAATGACATCTGCAGGAATGCTAAAGTTGGGCACTGTGAAGTGTACTGGGTGTAGATGGGCCCAAAACCTTTAAACTACAAACACATATGTATAGACATCTATACACACAAGCACACACTTGCCAGTATTGAGATTAAAACCCCTACCTATCTATGTTTGGCAACTACAGTGTTATGCATTTACTGCACACACGCACCACAGGGCTTATAGAGTAGATGTTGTCCCAAGGTACTTCTAAGGTGTGGAACATCACCAGCCCTTATGGCAATGAGTGATGTAGTGAGTGAGAGATTTAATGAAATATTTTACCCTACACATACACACTTTTACATTTGTCAGAACTGATGTTAAAACCTCTAAGTAAGGTTTTGTATATTTATGTTACGCAGTTACCACACACACCACTGAGCTTACATGGCTCAGGCTTGCCAGAAGGTACTTCTAAGGAGAATGATATCTGCAGAACTGCTAAAGTAGGGCACTGGAAAGTGCACTGGGTATAAAGCTACACACACACACACACACACGCACACACACACACACACACACACACACACACACACACACACACACACACACACACACACACACACACACACACACACACACACACACACACTTTTACCAGGACTGAGATTAGAACTCCTATCTAACTAGCTATTTATATTAGATTGTTACACATTTATCGCACACACCACAGAAAATAGTCTAGTCCAGGTACAGATTTGCTGTATCCAAGACTGTTTATAAGATTCTGAGCCCCCCAAGCCTTTTTGTGTTGGAGGGAAGCCTTCTAGCTTATCAGTGGGAGTGGTAAGCACTAGGTAGTCTATCTACTGCAGGAAGAGTGGTTTCTGGCACAGAAATTGTAACTTATTGGCCATTTGGGCAGGTTTTTCCATCTCTTTCAACTTTGTGGATTAAAAGTCCACATCTGCACTTGTTTCCCACCTTTCCTGTAACTATTCTAGTCCAGATACAGATTTGCTGTATCCAGGACTGTTTCTAAGCTTCTGAGCATTATCAAAGTCTGTGGTTCAAATTTTAATAGCTTATTAGTTTAGCACTTTACCAGACTTCATGTAGTAATTATTGTAGCACACAAAAGTGCTACCAGCACTAAACGTTCTACAAGGAAATATCCCAGTATTTATTAATGCCCACCCCTCCAAACATGCCTAAAGGTCACTTCCCTGTGCTTTCTCCAATTAACCTGGTGAACCTAGGCATCCTGAGACAATATAGCAACTGCCTCATGGACACTGACAACCCTCTCCTCTTACTTCCCAACACTCAGACTTGTGACAGATGCTTATATATCCAAACTGGATGCCACACACTCTCCAGCCAAGACCGGAATAGCTGGTCAAGAGGAAAAAGTCAACATTTGCACCATGCCACGTGGAACACATAGCCCTCCAGAACACACACCAACACTGCCTTCACATAAAAGCACAACCCCCACACCCACCTTCAAGGAGGCTCTCAAAAAAAATCTACCCAAACAGCAGAGATGTCCAAGGAAGAAATGTACCTGACCACCACAACACAAGACTAATCACAAGGTGCACAACTCTCCTAAACAGTGTGCCACTCAACCAAAGCCCTTAAGGCAAAACAGCATGCTCAACTCACTAGTCATAGGTGACTTGATAGTGAGACCCACTGATGTCCCACTCACTAGGTTGAATAAGAAGAAAGTAACATCAGCTGCCTGTCAGGCACCAGGATCCACCACATAACACACACACTCAGGTCCCTCAACAATAGGTAAAAATATGACTCTGTCATTGTACATGTGGGAGTGAATGACCTGAGACGTACCTCTCTGGACTACATGAAATGAGACATGGAGGAGGTCATGGATTATGTAGCACAGGCGGGTATGACCCTAGCCCTGAGCAGCATCCTACCATCACCCAGAATGATACCACAGTAAAGCAGGAAATGACTGATTTCAACAACTGGCTAAGTTTCTGGTATCATTCTAAGGGGATCCAGTATCTGTCTGCCTGGGATGACATGATTGACAGACCTCAATGCTTTGCCAGCGATGGCCTGCATCTGTCACCCCTGGGCTTCCCAAGGCCCTTGCCACCAGTATAGTGCCTTTTATAGGCAGTGTTCCAAAGACCAAATTACCACCATAACAGCTGCAAACAAATGCAATCTGAGAGTCATTCTACCCAGCACTAGAAGTCCAAATCTCAAAATGCACTCTCTCGAAGCACTCCTTAAAATGGAGAACATCGGCATTTGTGCTGTAACAGAGACCTGGTTCAAGGCAGCAGAAAGCACCCCTGCACTACCAGGCTATAACTCATTCCACATCTTTTGGCCCCAGAACTTTGACCGATGCTCCAAAGGCAGTGGTGTTTTCATATTCCTAAAGGATGCGCATACATCCACATTGGTAGCCCAACATAATGCATCTGAGATACTTTAGGTGCAGCTAACATTGGGTAAGACAGTGACTCAGGTCGCAGCCTGCTATAGGTCCCAACCATGTCCCAAGACTCATACTCCACATTCCTAAGCACCCTGGAGAATATTAGAGTCCAACCTGACACTCTCATACTAGGTGAGTTCAACTACCCCTCCATTAACTGGAAAAACTACTCATGTACCAATACACTTGCCCAATGCTTTTTGGAATTCATTAATTCAAATGCTCTGGACCAGCTCATTTTTACCCCCACTAGAGGTGGCAACATCCTTGACCTGGTCATTACTAACATGGACAACTTTTGCTCTACACCAACAATCAATTCCTCCCTGGTTAGATCTGGCCACAAACTAATCACCTTGGAAATCCACATCCTCCCACCCCACCCCACCCCACAAAGGTAACCACCATGAAAATCTTCTATAAAGCTAACTTTGGGCTCCTAAAAACAGAGGTGGCTAATTTCACAGCACCCATGCATATGAAGAATAGTTGCATAACCACCAAATCATGCACTAATGCACTGTACAAATACGTACACAAATGCATGGATCTTGCCATACCCAATAGAATCAAGACTCTTTCCTCAAAAAAAAAGAAAGCCAATCTGGTGGTCCTCTGCCATAAACAAACTCTACAACAAAAGAAGGAAACTAATGCGGAATAAGGCGAAGTCCCAAGACTGGAAAAACTCCCTTATCAGCCTCAACAAAAGGTTGAGATCCCTCATCAAATCCTCTAAAGTTAACTATGAAAACAGAATTGCAGAAAATAGTAAAGACAGCCACAAGGCCTTCTATAGTTATGTAAAGAATCTCCATGGCAATACCCAGATTTGCTCTGAGCTACTGCACAATGGTACCTCCTATACCGAGCCAACA